>NW_007261176.1:126288-134008 GCF_000164805.1 Carlito syrichta
GTCAGCCAGTTTTCCCAGCACCATTTACTGAATAGTTTCTCCTCTCCCCAGTGGTTGTTGCTGGAGGCTTTGTCAATGATGAGTTGATTGAGGAATTGAGGCTTTGCTTCCGGAACCTCTATCCTGTTCCATGGGTCTATGTGCCTGTTCTTGTACCAATACCAGGCTGTTTTGATTACTGTAGCCTTATAGTAAAGTTTGAAGTCTGGAAGCGTGACATTTCCTGCTTTGTTTCTTTTTTTTTTTGAGTTGGAGTCTCACTCGGTCACCCAGACTGGAGTGCAGTGGCCGCTCCCGGCCACTGCAGCCTTGACCTGCTGGGCTTCGGCGATCCTTCCGCTTCAGCCTTCCAAGTAGCTGGAACTATAGGCGGGCGCTACCACACCCGGCTAGTTTTTTTGTTTGTTTGTTTTTGATTTATTGTAGAAATGAGGTCTCACCAAGTTACCCAGGCGGGTCTCGAACCCACGGGCTCAGGCAATTCACTCACCTCAGCCTCCCAAGGCACGGGATTACAGGCTGAGCCACCGAGCCTGGCTAGTTTGTTTCTTTTGCTAAAGATTGTTTTGGCTATTCGTGGTCGTTTATGTTTCCATTTGAATTTCTGTGTTGTCATTTCCGGGTCTGAGAAGAATGATGTTGGTAACTTGATGGGTATTGCGTTGAATCTGTAGATTGCCTTGGGTAGGATGGACATTTTAACAGTGTTGATTCCTCCTATCCTTAAGCATGGAATATTTTTCCATTTGTTTGTGTCTTCTTGGATTTCTTTGAGCAGCATTTTGTAGTTCTCATTGTAAAGGGCTTTCACTTCTCTGGTTAGAAAGATGCCGAGGTATTTCATTTTTTCTTTTTTGTGGCTATTGTGAATGGGATTGTGCTTTTTATTTGGGTCTCTGCCTGCTTGTTGTTGATGTATAGGAATGCAACTGTCTTTTGCACGTTTATTTTGTACCCTGAGACTTTGCCAAAGTCCTTTATCAGTGCAAGCAGGTTTTTGACAGATTCTCTTGGATTTTCGAGGTATAGGTTCATATCATCAGCAAAGAGGGATAACTTGACTTCCTCTTTTCCTATTTGGATATCCTGATTTCCTTCTCTTGTCTAATTGCCCGAGCTAGGACTTCCAACACAATATTGAATAAGAGGGGTGAGAGTGGGCAGCCTTGTCTTGTTCCAGTTTTCAGGGAAAATGTTTCCAGCTTCTGTCCATTTAGCAATATGTTAGCTGTGGGTTTATCGTAACTGGCACTTACTATTTTGAGGTATATTCCTTCTATACCTAGGTGCTTGAGGATTTTTATCAAGGAGGGAGGCTGGATTTTATCACAAGTTTTTTCTGCATCTAATTAGATAATCATGTGATTCTTGTTTTTACATCTGTTGATGTATTTAATGACATTTATGGGCTTGTGAATGTTGAACCAGCCCTGCATCCTGGGGATGAAGCCTACTTGGTCATGGTGGATGATTTTTGAGATGTGTCTTTGGATCCGATTTGCTAGAATCTTGTTGAGAATTTTTGCATCTGTGTTCATAAGGGATATTGGCCTGTACTTCTCTTTTTTTGTTGGCTCTTTACCCGGTTTGGGTATCAGTGTGATGTTAGCTTTGTAAAATGATTTGGGGAGAATTCCTTTTTTCTCAATTGCCTGGAATACTTTCAGTAGGATTGGTATCAGCTCCTCCTTGTACATTTTGTAGAATTCTGCTGGAAAGCCATCCGGTCCAGGGCTTTGTTTTTTGGTAAGTAGTTTTCGTATGACAGAGTCGTGTCTCAATGTCTTCTTGTTTCAACCTGGGAAGTTTGTGTGATGTCAGAAAGTCCTCTATTTCATTTAGTTTATCAAGTTTGTTTCCATATAGGTGTACATAATAATCTCTGATAATCTTTTGTATTTCTTCGGGGTCAGTTGTGATTTGATCTTTTGTATTTCTGATTGTGTTTATTTGTGGTTTTTTTTTTTCTCTCTTTTTCTTGGTCATTGTGGCTAGGGGTCCATCAATCTTGTTAATTCTTTCAAAGAACCAGCTTTTCGTTTTGTTGATGTTTTCTATGATATTTTTGTCTTCTATGTCCCATATTTGGGCTCTTAGTTTTGTGATTTGGATTCTTCTGGTAAAGTTGGGGTTTTGGTGGTCTTCTCTTTCCAGCTCCCTTAGGTGATTTGTTAGGCTCTCAACTTCTGATCTTTCTGTTTTCTTGATGTGTGCTCATAGAGATATAAATTCCCCTCTGAGAACTGTTTCAGGGCATCCCAGAGGTTTTGGTAAGATGTTTCTTCATTTTCATTTGTTTCCAGGAATCTTTCAATTTCTGCTTTGATTTCAGTGTTGACCCAATCGTTGTTCAGCATCTTGATATTTAGCGTCCATGCCTTTGTGGGCTTTGGGGAAATGGTGTTGGTATTTATTTTTATTCCACTGTGGTCTGAAAATGTGCAAGGCAAGATTTCAACCTTATGGAATTTGCTTATGATTGATTTATGGCCAAGGATATGATCAATCTTGGAGTATGTTCCATGTGGTGATGAGTAGAAGGTATATTCTGTGGTTGTTGTGTGGAATAATCTGTAGGTATCTATTAAGTCCATTTGGTCAAGTGTCAAGTTTAGGATCTGAATCTCCTTGTTGATTTTTTTGCCTCAGTGATCTATCTAGGGCTGTCAGTGGGGTATTCAAGTTACCTGCTATAGTAGTGTTAGAGTCAATATCTTTTTTTAGCTTACTTAGTAGTTGTTTTACAAATGCTGGTGTTCCTGTGTTGGGTGTATATATGTTTAGGATGGATATTTCTTGTTGATGGGTTGAACCTTTGATCATTATGTAGTGTCCTTTTGCATCTTTTTAAATTTTTGATAGCTTAAAGGTTGTTATGTCTGATATTAAGATTGCAACCCCTGCCTTCTTTTGTGATCCATTTGCCTGGAAACTCGTTTTCCAGCCTTTAATTTTGAGTCTGTGTGCATCCCTTGAAGTGAGATGAGTCTCCTGGATGCAGCAAATAATTGGGTCAGGGTTTCTTATCCAGTCCGCCATTCTGTGTCTTTTCAGTGGTACATTTAGTCCATTCACATTCAGGCTGATTATTGAAATATAATTGTTTATCCCTGTCATGAGTTTCTTATAAAGTTTTCCCTTTGTTTGCTTGTTTTCTTTTGGCTTTGGGGTTAATGTATGTGTGTGTTTTCAAGTTTCTTGTTGTGCTGTATTCTCTGCTGATTCTGTGCTCTGCTGTTCTCTTGGAAAGTATGTGGTTAATCTTTTTTTTCTTTCTTCTGTGCTTCATACCTTTTTAAGATTCTCTTGTAGAGTTGGTCTGGAAGCTGCATAATCTCTTAGGGATTGGATGTCTGGGAAGGATTTTAATTCTCCATCACTGATGAAGCTGAGCTTGGCTGGATAAGAAATTCTTGGTTTAAATTGTTTATCTTTGAGGACTTTGAATATAGGACCCCAGTCCCTTCTTGCTTGTAGTGTCTCTGCTGATAGGTCTGCTGCTATTCTGACTGGTTTTCCCCAGTAAGTAGTCTGACCATTCCTTCTTGCTGCCTTTAGAATTTTTTCTTTTGTGCCTACTTTGTGTAGGCAAACTACTATGTGTCCAGGGGTTGGTCTTCTCATTTGATGTCTTTTGGGGGTTCTCTGTATCTCTTGTGCTTGGTTGGTCACATCTCTGGTGAGAAGGGGGGAAAGTTTTCCTGGATTACTTCCTGGAATACTTGTTCCAAGTTGTTCTCCATTTTCCTTTCTTCTTCTGGGATACCATTCAGGCGTAGGTTCGGTCTCTTGATATAATTGCACATCTCTTATAGGTTTTGTTCTTTCTTTTTGAGTCTTTTTTCTATGTTTTTTACAGATTGAGCTAATTCCATGTTCTATCTTCAAGTTTTGAGATTCTTTCTTCAGCTAGATTAATTCTGCTTTCCATGCTTGTCATCTTTTTTTTTTGTCTTCATATTTACTATTTTTATTGTATCTCTAGGCAATGTCACAGGACAGGTCAAGAATTCTAGGTGACAACATGCTTGTCATCTTATTAATTATTTCCTGGATGAAATTTTTTATTGCCAAAATCTCTGTTACAAGTTCTTTCAGTGTTGCATCTTGTCTTTCTTGAGTCCTGTTCACTCTTTCCAACCATTCCCTAATCCCTGTTGTATTCTGGGGACAGTCTTTGGTGACTTCCATTGTTTGGGCACCAAGGTCTGATTTTTCAGGAGTTTTGTCTTTGGTACACTTGAAATTGCCTAAGGTCTTCCTTTGGCTTTTCCTCATTTGTGACAAATCTCTTGCTTTTCTCTTTAGTTGTGTTATTCAGTGTCCCTTCGGACGTTTGCTTAGACCTCTATTCTTCCCTGATCTGGGCTCTGGATTTGTTCTATTTTGAAATAGGATGGTGGATGGGAAACTTTGCTGTCTCTTGTAGTTTTCGACATTCTAATAAAGTGGAGGATGGGGCACACTGATGTCTTTGGAGTTCTTCCTCCTCCTTTTCTGGCCACACCGTTTGTCCCATAGCTGGATCAGGGTAGGGGGTGGGGCGCCTGGAACTCAGCACTCATCAGGTCCCTCTGAAGTTTGTGCTCTCAGGATATTCCCTTTGGGTCACGATCAAGCCCTGAGGAGTTGATCCGCCAGTCACAGAGATTAGATCTGTTGGTCTGTAATGAGCAAGTTGGAGCACTTTCCTGTCCCACTTTCAGTATGGTGCTGGGTTGCCTCTCTTGTCCTCTTCCATGGGAATTTGCCTTTGGACTCTGTCTGCAGCCCCTTTCAGCACCCTGCAAGGTGCTGAAGTGATGAGGCAAAGCCCAGAGCAGTCTCTCTCCTGCTTCAATGGTGAGGGAGCACCTGGGGCAATAGTGTCTCCCCGCCGCTTTTTCAAAGGAAAACTTCCATCCATTTTGAAAAAACAATGTCACCCCACTTCTGCGACCTGGGAAGAGCCAGTGACAAAGTAGAGAAGCTGCAGCACCTGCTGTTGCACCAGGGGCCTGGCCACCTGCTCACGAGCCCCACTTAGACAGTCTCTCCCAGCGTTTTCTTGCCAGGGAGGGTTTGTTGATTAAAAAAAAGAAAGAAAGAAAGAAAGGAAAGAGAAAATGGTGCTCTCTTCTGTGTCCCAGGAATCACTAGAACCCAAGCCCAGATGCTGTGGCACCAGCCACTGACCCAGGAGAGCCCTGGCACTAGCTCCTTAGCCTTCACTCAGTCAGCTACTCACACGCCCACTTACTCACCAGCACATACACAAAATTTTCCATACACTTACTCACGCAGGGACCTGCATAGTTTGACTGGGTCGGCCACCATCTTCCCTGCCTCTCTGTTATTTTCCTTTCTAGGAAAGGGTAACTTCGGATCAGAGAAAGGAAGTCCTTCCAGGAAGGGTCAAAGGGTGTCAAGCAAAAGTCTTACACACAAGGTCATGATAAAGCTAGAGTCTGTTCAAATGTGCCCACACTACACATAAGCAAGATTTTTTGTTAATGACCTAGCAACTATGCCAACATAATTCAAGGAAGAGATGAAAAAAAAGAAATAGAGGGACATTGGTGGTATTAGATGCTAATATTAGGATATCCAGAATATATAAGGAACTCTGAAGATCAATAAGAAAAAGACAATTTTTAAAAAACAGCACACTGGGCTCGGTGGCTCAGCCTGTAATCCCAGCACTTTGAGAGGCTGAGGTGAGTGGATTGCCTGAGCCCGCGGGTTCGAGACCCGCCTGGGCAACTTGGCAAGACCTCATCTCTACAATAAATAAAAAATTAGCTGGGTATGGTAGCGCATGCCTGTAGTTCCTGCTACTTGAAAGGCTCGCTGGAGCCCAGCAGGTCGAGGCTGCGGTGGCCGGCAGCGGCCACTGCACTCCAGTCTAGGTGACAGAGTGAGACTCCAACTCAAAAACCAAAACAAAACAAAACAAAAACAGCACACACTTGAATAAATACTTTACACAAGAAAAAATTCAGATGGAACAAACAGTGTAAGGAAAAGTGCTTCAATCTCATTAGAAATTAGGAACATACAACTTAAAGCCATAATGAAGATACCTATACAACTACCAGCTTGGCAAAAGTTTAAAAGTCTGGCAATACCATGGGATGTGATGGGAATAATAAGAGTAATAGAAATTCCCAAACAAAGCTACCAGAACTCTGTAAAACGATACCAACACTTTGAAAAACTATTTGACAGTTGATCTTATCAACTGAAATTGAATGAGGCATGCCGTAAGACCGATCAATTTCACTCCTGCGTGATAGCCCATCCTCTGGGAGCGTGAGCATGTATCTACCAGTACATATGTAAGAGAATGTTCACAGGCAAAAGCTGGAAGCACACCAAATGCCCGCTTACTGCAGAATGAACAAATATATTGTATATTCAGCTGCATGCTGCAGGTGTTAAACAACAGGGAGAAAAAGCCCTGATGTGTAGCATTTGCTAATCTCCATGGTGTAACTACTCTCATTATGGCCAATGTCAAGCTCCCAACGTGACATCAACCAGCTTACAAAACATGTGAACATTTAGCAGTCAACCCTCCTGAGTCGGCACACACCCATTCAAGCACCGCCTTGAGTGTATGTCCATGTAGGAGGAGACTACAGCAATATAATGAATGAGTTGCAGCCGTATGCAACAGTATGGATAAACCCACAAATGGAATGTTGAGCAAAACAAGTAACAAAAGAATACAGAGACCATGGCCTCATGTATATAAAGTTCAAAAGTGGCAAAATCAGCCAGGCTCGGTGGCTCAGCCTATAATCCTGTGCTTTGGGAGGCTAAGGTGAGTGGATTGCCTGAGCCCGCGGGTTTGAGACCTGCCTGGGCAACTTGGTGAGGCCTCATCTCCACAATAAATAAAAAATTAGCCAGGCGTAGTAGCACACCTGCAGTTCCAGCTCCTTGGAAGGCTGAAGCCGAAGGATCGCCGGAGCCCAGCAGGTCAAGACGGCGGTGGCCAGGAGCGGCCATTATACTCCAGTCTGGGTGACAGAGTGAGACTCCAACTCAAAAAAAAAAAAAGTGGCAAAATTAAACTGAAATATTTTGGGGTGCATACTTACGGGGTAAAAGTAGAAAAAGAATAGCAGGGAAGAGAAAAGTGAGGATAGGCTGGGCTCGGTGCCTCAGCCTGTCATCCTAGCACTTTAGGAGGCACCAAGGTGAGTGGCTCACCTGAGCCCACAGGTTCAAGACCAATCTGGGCAACTTGGCAAGACCTTATCTCTACAATAAATCAAAAACCAGCTGGGCATGGTAGTGAGCTCCTGTAGTTCCAGCTACTTGGAAGGCTGAGGCGGAAGGATCGCGGGAGCCCTGGAGGTCGATGCTGGGATGGCCATGAGCGTGCCACTGCACTCCAGCCTGGGCGACAGAGTGAGACTCCAACTCAAAAAAAAAAGGGGTGGGGGAAGGAAAGGTCTAACAGGGAAGAAGAGAAATATGTATATATGTATATATGCTTTAATTTTATTTTAGATTCAGGGAGTGCCATGAGATACCATCTCACACCCCTCAGAATGGCTATTACTAATAAGTCCCAAAACAATAGATGTTAGCCGGGCTTGGTGGCTCAGCCTGTAATCCCGCGCCTTGGGAGGCTGAGATGAGTGAATTGCCTGAGCCTGCGGGTTCGAGACCCGCCTGGGCAACTTGGTGAGACCTCATCTCTACAATAAATCAAAAAGAATCAGCCGGT
>NW_007261176.1:134028-138413 GCF_000164805.1 Carlito syrichta
GGGAGCGGCCACTGCACTCCAGTCTGGGGGACTGAGTGAGACTCCAACTCAAAAAAAACCCAAAACAACAGATGTTGGTGAGGCTGTGGAGAAAGCACACACACTATTAGTGGGAATGTAAGCGAGTTTAGTCCCTGTGGAAAGGGGAGATTTCTCAAAGAACAGAATTATAAAGAAGAAAGGGCAGGCAGTAGATGTTCTATTTCTTGACTTTGGCAGAGTTACACGGGCAATCTCTTGATACATATTGGCTAAACTATTCATACAGGTTGCACCCAACTTTTGTATGTCAGCTAAAATCAGTGTTGTGTTGGATTCTGCTTATATCAGCTTGTGAGAATCAACTGTGCAGATCTTTTCCCAACTCTGCATTCAGTGAAGCTATGTTGATAGCTTGAAATCAGCCATGGTGGGAGTATTTACACCACAGAAACTGACAAACACAAACTTCTTTTTCTCTTTTCTAGAGAATGGGTTTAACGACACACCACTGATTAAATTTAACAACGGAAAAGTACGAACCAAAAAATTGGCTTATTTAAGTAGATATTTTTTCAAGGTTGAATCTCTCAACAATTTCAAGGAAAAACTACACTTAAAGAAAACTTAAAGAAAAAGTAAACAGCAAGATCCTTGCAATGAAAGAGCCTTGACAGTTGTGAAAGAGAATTGGTTGTAAAAAACGTGACATGTTTGACACTGTTCATTATTTGATGTACAATAAAGATCATTACATCGATGGTAGAATTAAGGTCCTTATCTAGTCATCTGTCCTTACAGAAAATCTTGATAAACACGTTGCAAGATGGTAAAAGATATTTACCAGATCAGTAGCCTTTCAGATTACCATTCAACTCAGTCGTCTCTGTAAATTTCCACCCAACGTGGCCCCAAATGTTATATGATACCAACTCTTTGGCAGTATTCTGGGCAGCTCTTCTTAGTAATCACCTGTCATAACTTGCAAAGCACTGAAAGAGCTTTTGTTATTTTTGTCTCCATATGTTTGTGAGACTATGTTCTCAAAATTTTGTGACCCTAAAATGGAATTATTTGATGTCTTTTGTTCATTTCAACTTTCCTGATGGGACATAATTTAAAATCTCATTTTACACTAAAATAAGCCAGGACCTATTATGGTATAAAAATTTTAAATTACATCAGTTTTCAAGGTAAACCATGAGTCTGTAGGGAGATTTGGGACTGGTGAATGGTTTCTTGAGACTCCCAAGGGGGTGGGTCTTGTACCACATCTTTATGTCTTCAGGGGTGTTTCAGTAGATAAGCTCCCACTGCTAGGGAAGGAATGCAATCTAAACAATTTTTTTTTTTTGAGTTGGAGTCTCACTCTGTCGCCCAGACTGGAGTGCAGTGGCCGCTCCCGGCCACTGCAGCCTCGACCCGCTGGGCTCCGGCGATCCTTCCACCTCAGCCTTCCAAGTAGCGGGAACTATAGGCGCGCGCTACCACGCCTGGCTAATTTTTTGATTTATTGTAGTGATGAGGTCTCGCCAAGTTGCCTGGGCAAATCTCGAACCAGCGGTGTCAGGCAATTCATTCGCCTCGGCCTCCCAAAGTGCTGGGATTACAGACTGAGCGACCAAGCCCAGCCTAACAATTTTTTAAATTATAAAGTATTGCCATCATTTCAGTTAAAACTTGAATGTGAACATAATGGATTTGGCTAGATGTTGATAACCATACACAGACTCCGGGAGGTGTGGAAATTTGACTGGAAAATATTGCTTTCATTTGGGTGAGGGATGGGGAGAGAGGGCTGGAGAGGTTCCTGACTTCTTGGATGCTTTTGATTCATTCGTTTTAATTTAAGACCTAAGCATTGGGACATTAAAGGCTCTAATCCAGATACCCATCGAGTTTTGTTATTTTCCTTTTCCTTTTTTTTTAAAGTCAGAGTCACTGTTGCCCAGGCTGGAGTGCAGTGGCACGCTCACAGCCACCACAGCCTCGACCTGCTGAGCTCAGGTGATCCTTCCGTCTCAGCCTTCCAAGTAGCTGGAACCACAGGTACGTGCTACCACATCCGGTTAATATTTTGATTCATTGTGGAGACAAGGTCTTGCCAAGTTGTCCAGGCTGGTCCCAAATCAGGCAATCCTTTCACCTCTATCTACCTCCCAAAGTACTGGGATTACAGGCGTGAGCCACCGCGTCTGGCTCAAGTTTTGTTATTTTTCTGATGATTCTTGAGAGGAGCGGTATGATGGTTAATTTTAGGTGTCAACTTGACCGGATTAAGAAATACTGAGGCCAGGCTCAGTGGCTCAGCCTGTAATCCCAGCACTTTGGGAGGCTGAGGCGAGTGGATTGCCTGAGCCTGGGGGTTCGAGACCAGCCCTGGCAACTTGGTGAGACCTCGTCTCTACAATAAATAAAAATCAGCTGGGCGTGGTAGTGTGCTCCTGTAGTTCCGGCTACTTGGAAGGTTGAAGCAGAAGGATCGCTGGAGCCCAGCCGGTCGATGCTGGGGTGGCCATGAGCATGCCACTGCACTCCAGCCTGGGAAAGAAAGAAATACTGAGAGAATTGGCCAAGTGTGACTTCTGGGTGTGTCTGTGAGGTGTTTCCAGAGGACGCTGGAGTGTGAGTCAGAGGACTGAGTGGGGAAGATACCGCTTCGTGTGGTTAGGTACCATCCAATCAGCTGGGGGCCCCAGAAAGGACAAGTGGCAAGAAACGATTTCCTCTCTCTTTCTGCTGGAACTGTGACACTCTTCCTCCTGCCCTTGGGCACCAAGACCCCAAGCTCTCCGGCCTTGACGCTCCAGGACGTTCACAAGTAGGTCCCTAGGTCCTCAGGCCTCCAGCCTCAGACTGAGAATCACACCACTGCCTTGCCTGGTTCTTCGGCCTTAGGACTCAGACTTGGCAGCACTATGGGCACCTCGAGGTGTCCATCTTGCAGACGTCCTGCCAGGGGACTTGTCAGTCTCCGTTATCACGTGAGCCAATTCCCCAAAGAGATCCCCTCTCGTAGATCTGTTTTACGTCTATATCTATGAGGAAGGACCCCCCCAAGCCCAGAATGGTCTTTCGTAGGGTGGGCCCTTTATGGTACAGGCTTTCCCCGCTAGGTGAGGGTTCTAGGAACTCATTGGTTTTTATCTGGACGTTCCGAGAAGGTTGCGTCATGGTTTGCAGAAGAAACTTCCCGAGTTGTGGCAAACAGGTGCTGGGTTCTCCCACCGGGACAACCTACCTGCCCACACCATGGTGAGTGTTCAGCGGTTTTTGACCCCAACGGCATCACCCTCATACTCCACTCTCTCTCTTCACCCACTCTCATCCCAGGTGACTTTTTTTCGTGTGTTTGTTTCTCCAAAGGACAAAAAGTCCTCAGAGAGAAGCGTTTTGCTCGTGTGGAGGAGATGAAATGAAAAATAACAGAAGCACGAAAAGGGATTCAAATGGACAAGCTCAAAAACTGTTTTGAGCAGTGGAAAAAAGTGTCTCGGTAGGGGCATTGCATCACATGGAGAGCACTTTGAAGGTGACTGAAGATTAAACACGCAAGAATAAACACACGATGTTTTATAAATAAATTCCAGGTTTTGGGGGGTCCCCCTGGTGTATCCTGTTGGCTCTGCATTTCTGGAGACTCCTCATCCACATGGTTTACCTCAAGTCGACGGCGAGACAGGAGAGATGGGAGAGACTTACATACGGGAAGACTGTTCTATGATTGCTGATAATTAATTAAAACACTGAAATTCAAGTTCAGAGTCAGCAGGTGAGAATTGCCATTTCAGGGGAGTCAGAGTCCCCGTGGTGGCTGTCTCTCTGTCCCCAGCTCCCATCCACTTTCCTGTCCTACCCATCTGGTAATTCCATACTGAGTCTGTCATTTGTTTCCCCCTTGTGCTGCCCTGCTCCCAATTCTTTTTGACACTGTCGGGAAGGATTTGCTGGTTGTAACACAAGGTGGTAACACAAGGTCACACAAGCAGAGCGTTCCTCTATCACCATGTTTAATATCCAGATCACTGATGGCAGTTTTAAGTTACAACCGCCACCTCACGATGTCTCAAGATAACCGTCACAACACCTTTCAGGAGTTGGAGGAGCACGGCCTGGGCATTCCTCTTGAGTTCCACTCCAACCTCCGGGATCAGAACCAAGCCCAAGCCATCTTAAGAAGGGGAGGCACCTGCTTTAGTGAAGGAACCTCCTTTCCTGGAAACCTCCTTTTGGAGCTTGCAAAAGACTAGATTTGGTTAGCGGCACACAGCTTAAGGTTGGCTGCTATTTCTTTTTTTTTTGAGTTGGAGTCTCACTCGGTCGCCCAGACTGGAGTGCAGTGGCCGCTCCCGGCCACCGCAGCCTCGACCTGCTGGACTCCGGCGATCCTTCCGCCTCAGCCTTCC
>NW_007261176.1:138434-168780 GCF_000164805.1 Carlito syrichta
TGAGGTCTCGCTGCCCAGGCGGGTCTCGAACCCGCGGGCTCAGGCAATCCACTCACCTCAGCCTCCCAAAGGCGCGGGATTACAGGCTGAGCCACTGCTATTTCTACGAAAGTATTTCCACCACCATGGTGATATACCTTCGTGTGGGGATGTGTTGAAATCAAACCACAGGCATTGTTGCTGCAGGATGAGTCCTGCTATTCCAAGCAATGGGAATTACTTCAGAGCTATTTTCAGTTTGAAGGAGATTTGTGGGAAGAAGAGAACCGTTTATCAGACTCGTTTGTAAAACTCTTCGAAAACCAAAATATGCATTCCAATCCAGCCCTTCACCCCAGCCTTCTCAATCAATATGTTGTGAAGTACAATAGGCAAGTTTGTTATGAAGAAGTTGAGTTCGATGTGCACCCCTGACTGAGAGGCCCATTACGCAGGAAAGCTTCACAGTAGCTGGGGATGAGAGGGCGATGATGTCTTCTTCCTCATCCTTCCAGTAACTTAAAACCCTCGACAAAATCCTATGTCGGAACTTAAGGAGCAAGAGAAGACAGAATCCCTGCCTTCAAGAAACTGTTGTTCTAGTGGAACAGTCTAGAATGCAAATGTGAGACACGTGAGCAGAAAGTTCACCATGAAAAGCAGGACAGGGGCCAGGCGTGGTGGCTCACGCCTGTAATTCCAGCACTTTGGGAGGCCGAAGTGAGAGGATTGCCTGAATCTGTGGGTTCAAGACCAGCCTGGGCAACATGGTGAAACCTCGTCTCTACAATAAATCAAAAAATTAGCTGAGCGTGGTGGTGCATGCCTGTAGTTCCAGCTACTTGAAAGGTTGAGGTGGGAGGATTGCAGGAGCCCAGTAGGTCGACACTGGGGTGGCCGTGAGTATGCCACTACACTCCAGCCTGGGTGACAGAGTGAGACTCCAACTCAAAAAAAAAAAGAAAGAAAGAAAAGCAGGATAGGGCAAGTCCCATAGAGCTCATGTGTGTCAGTCCTTGGGAGCACGACCGGTCCCACCCACCTGCAGGTGGCACCTGGGTGACATTCCCGGGGTACAGTGAGATCAAAGTGTTGTGAATGAGCCATTCAGGCATCAGAAGTGGAGGGGAGGTCTCTCCCCTGGAAGATCAAGAGGTTTTCCCACTTGCATAGCCAGAGGGGTACATGGAAGGAAGAAGGACAACTCCCCTAAGGACCGCCGTGCCCATGGGACGCACTGGAGACCATCATCTCTTCTACAAGCAGGTGACTTTGCTGGAGGGCAGCTGCTGGGTGTTCTCCTGCTCAAGCCACTGACTACACGGGTCCATCTAGAGACGGCTGGGGTGTCACACATTCTTTCTGACCCCACACACTCTCCTCATTTGGGTCACCCTTCCCTGGGCAGTATGTGTAGGCACGTTTGGGGAGAGCAAGACACGCCTTTCCTGTTCTGTAGGATGGTGGACATATGTGTGCTCAAAATTCCTTCCCTTAGAAAACCACCCACACCCTGGTCTATTATGATCCTGACCCATCCATGTGATTTGGGTGAGGAGGGACTATGTGGGCATGAGATATGCTCAAAACCAAACAGAATATCCTTGGGGGACTGGTTCCAGGATCCCCTGAAGATACCAGAATTCAACGATGCTCAAGTCTCTGGTATAAAATGGCCGTTTTTGCATAAAACTTATGCACATCCTTCTAATATACAGAGGGCGCCCCCAAAATGGATACACATTTTAAGAAAGGAAAAAACTGTAATAAAATTATAATCCTCAATAAGATGAATACAAGTCATGTTTGACTTCTGTAATTACAAGAGGTGCTCAAAGTGGTTACCATCAGCGTCCAGACACTTCTGATTACAGAGAACATCTCTTAACATCTCTTAAGATGTGTATACATTAGGCCGGGCTTGGTGGCTCAGCCTGTCATCCCAGCACTTTGGGAGGCCGAGGCGAGTGGATTGCCTGAGCCCGCGGGTTCGAGACCAGCCCGGGCAACTTGGCGAGACCTCGTCTCTACAATAAATAAATAAAAAATCAGCCGGGCATGGTAGTGCGTGCCTGTAGTTCTGGCTACTTGGAAGGCTGGTGTGGAAGGATTGCTGGAGCCCAGCAGGTCGATGCTGGGGTGGCCATGAATGTGCCACTGCACTCCAGCCTGGGTGATGGAGTGAGACTACAACTCAAAAAAAAAGTTTACACTTTTTTTGGCACCTCCAGTATTTTGTATTATCTCTAGATTCCTTATAATACTAATACAACGCCTGCACGTCACTTCATTCACGTGGAGTCAGTGGAGTCTTCAGTTTCTCCAAATTCAAGACTTCGCAGAAAATTTTTTCACCTGAATATTTTCTATTCACAGTTGGTTGAATCCACAGACGTGGCAACCATGGGTATGAAGTCCTGCCACAGCCAATTTCCTTGACCACAGGGGTTCAGGAAAAGACATGCCTTGAGCCAGGAAAACTCAAGCGTCTCTGGTTTCTGAGCTCTCAGGAGAGATTTTTCTCTGTTCTACTGGGGTCATAATCTATTAGGTCTGTGTGAGGCCTGAGCTACCAGGGGCCTCCTTGTCCCATATTTGGAAAGATCTGGATGGAGAAAAAAAGAACTAAGAGATGGAGAGAGACCTGTGGATACATCTCAATACATAGACTTTTCCACATATTTATGTAAACCCATAAATTTCCTTTTTTTTCTCCCGAACTAGTTTGAGTTGGGTTTTTGTCATTTGTAACAAAATAATAGTATTCTGATTAATGTATCTATTTCAGTCACTACACTTATTAAATAAAATGCAGGATGCCCAGGTAAATTTGGGTAGTTTTTAATATAAGCACAGCCCAAATATTGCATGGGATACATTTATACTAAAAAATACCACTGATTATTGCAAACTCAAATTTACCTGGGCATCTTGTATTTTACCCGGCAACCCTAGCTGATATAGAATTTCTGTCAACAGTGTTTTCAAATTCTCTGCTCAGAAAGGAAAGGAACTGTCAGCCAGTGAACTTGTCCTTGACAAATATGGAGAAGAAACAAACACAATTTCTAGAGTCACAGACAAAAGCATCCTAATCAAAGCTCCAAGTCAGCCCTGTTTTTTTGTTTTGTTTTTGCTTTTGTCTGAGACACGGCCTCATTCTGTTGCCCAGGCTGGAGTGCAGTGGCTCAGTTATGGCTCACTGTAGCCTCGAACTCCTGGGCTCACGCGATCCTTCCACCTCAGCCTCCCCCGTAGCTGGAACGACAGGTACAGGCCACCATGCCTGGCTAATTTTTAATTTTTTGTAGAGGCAAGGTCTTGCTATGTTTCCCAGGCTAATCTTGAAATCTTGGCCTCAAGCAGTCCTCCTGCCTTGGCCTCCCACAGTGCTGGGATTACAGGCATGAGCCACGGCTCCCGGCCATGATCCTTGCTTTGAAAAACCATATGTGGGCGGTGAGGGACTCCAGGGCCAGGCTTCTTCATCCCCATCAGATGTCAAAATGCTTCGGTGACCAGAGGTGCCCACTTTTGTTGCATATCAGAATCCCCTGAAGGGGTCTTCAGGTATTCCAATGCCCAGGTCACACCAGACCGATGAAATCAGAACCACTGAAGACCATAGAGGCTATTTCAATGTGCAGCCAAGGTTGAGACCACTGAGCTAAGCCCTTGAGAAGATTCAGCCGCACTGGAGAAGTCAAAAACAAAAACAAAAAAAGAAAAGAAAGAAAGAAAGAACCAGCCAGGCACAGGCACGGGTGGCTCGTGCCTCTAATCAAAACATTTTGGGAGGCCGAGATGGGAGGATCGCTTGAGCCCAGGAGTTTGAGACCAGCTCGGGCAACATAGCAAGACCTCACCTCTACAAAACAAAACATAACAAAAATTAGCCGGGCTGGATGGCGAATGCCTGGAGTCCCAACTACTCGGGAGGCTGAGGTGGGAGGATCGCCTGAGCCCAGAAGTTGGAAGCTGTGGTGAGCCCTGATATGGCCACTGCTTCTCAGACTCCATTTGAATGCATGCATGCATGAATGAATGAATAAAATAAGAACTAAGAAAGTTCCTCCTACCCTCCCACCTCAGGAACTGAGACACTCCTCAGAGCAGGTGGGAATTAGCCTGAGGGCAGGGCCTGCTTGGCACCTTGCTGGGCTTTCCCGCTGCAGGGTGGCAGGCCTTGGCTTCAGGTGTTTGGGCCGCCGGGAAGCAGTGGAGAAGGCGGCTCGCTCTGGGCTGGCATCAGAATAAGCAAAGCATCTGGCACAGGGAATGTGAGTTTCAAGCCTGCAGCCAGCCTGGTGCAGGTTTCAGAGCACGGACCATTCCATGCCTCAGGAAGCTGAGGGGGAGACGGGAGGGATGGCTGAGCCAGGAACCTGAGCGAGATGCTTCCGCCATAACCAAGAGCGACCTGCCAGAGTCATCCCTCCTGGACCCGGTCCCTGAATCGCATTCTTGGAGGAGCACACCCCTCCCAGGACCTCTCAGCATCAGCAGCAAGGCCCTGGAGGTGGAGGGAGGAAACGGCTCCTGCCCCAAGGGGGTCTGCTGCACCCATCCTGCTCCCTCCCACAGCCTCTGCCCCAGCATGCTCTCCACCTGGAGGGAGGAAGCCCCGCCCCTCCTTGATTGGGTCCCACGGCCTTCTGCTAGGCGTCCTGAACCCCTCAGGTGCACACAGTTGGCGGCTGACACATCTGGAAGAGTCTCTGATTGAATCCACTTGGAACGCTGCCCCTTGCAGCTGCCAGGAAGATTGCTAGTGGGCTGGGCCTGGCTACACCTGAAGGTGGGGTGAGTGTCCCTCCTGAGGGGGATGGGGGGAGGGCGTGGGCCTCTCTGACACTCGGGGGGGGGGGTGTTCAGAGCAGGCTGGTGGATACCCATCCCCGGCAGAGCTAAGTGGGTGTCTGCCACTTCCCAGAAGCCACTGAGGCTCTTGAGTGCTAGGCCGGGGTGCCCTGTTCTGAATCAAGACCCTTTCACACATGAAGCCTTGAAGGAAGGGTCAGAGGGGGAGCACAGCTTGGAGAAGGGAACAGGAGGCCAAGTGTGGTGGCTCACACCTGTCATCCCAGAGCTTTGGGAAGCCCAGGCTGCAGGATCACCTCAAGCCAGGGGCTCGAGACCAGCCTGGACAACCCAGCAAGACACCACCTCTACAGAAAATTACAGAATTAGCTGGGAGGGGTGGAGCGCGTGCCTATAGTCACAGCTACTTGGGAGGTTGAGGCGGAAAGATCGCTTGAGCCCAGGAGTTCCAGGCTATAATGAGTCGTGTTTGTGCCACTGCACTCCAGCCTGGGCAACAGAGCAAGACCCTGTCTCGAAAAAACAAATGAAGGAAACAGGACCGAGAGCTGAGACAACCAGTGCCCAAAACCCCTGGACTTTAGGAAGAAGTGCCCAGAGGTGAGTGGCACAGGGGGTCACAGCACTGGCCCAGAGACTGACGGGGTGAGAGCCACTGCAGCCGTTCCACTCATGGACTCGATAATTCTTCCACCAGGTAGCTACTCAGTGCTGACCACTTCCCTGGGGAAACAACGCTAGAGAGCAGAGTTTCAGTCCTGCCTCTCCGGTCCCCCATAGTCACTCTCCACCGTTTAGGTCTGCAGCTGAAGAGCCAGGATCAGAGAAGGCAAGAGCACACCCTGCCTCCCCAGTGGGGCGGTTCACCCAGCATCCTCCTGAAGGGAAACCGAGGCACACCCGCCCCACCTGGGAGCTGTAGGAGAATGCTTCTAGGAGCGTCACGCGCCAACTCACAGTCACTCTAGGAATGTTTTCAGAACCATCTCCTTCCCCGGGAAAGAACAGGATTGTACACAATTATCTCTATCTAGGCTCTCCGGAATCTGCACACATTAAACACCATCCAGGATCTGCACATATTAATCTCCATCCGGGATCTGCGCACATTGACCTCCACCCAGGGTCTGCACACATTAATCTCCATTCAGGATCGGTGCATATTTATTGGGGTGTGGAGGCCCCTCTGCTTTAACTAAGGTTTTCTCCCAGCCGGGGAGGCATCACTCCTAAAGGGAGATCCCTGTCAGGGAGGGGACTAATCTTTGATTTCTTTCTCTCCTTTTTAAGACAATAGAAGTTTCCTTCCTCAACTGTCTAGTGATGAGTATGGACAATCAAAAATAATAAAGTGATTTTTTTTTTTTTTGAGTTGGAATCTCACTCTGTCTCCCAGACTGGAGCGCAGTGGCCGCTCCTGGCCACCGCAGCCTCGACCTGCTGGGCTCCGGCTATCCTTCCGCCTCAGCCTTCCAAGTAGCTGGAACTACAAGTGCGTGCTACCATGCCCGGCTGATTTTTTAAAATTTTTTTGTAGAGATGAGGTCTCGCCTGCCCAGGCGGATCTCGAACCCGCGGGCTCAGGCAATCCACTCACCTCAGCCTCCCAAAGGCGCAGGATTTCAGGCTGAGGCACCGAGCCAGGCTATAAAGTGATTTTTTAAAAAGAAAAGAAAAAGAACAAAAAGCAGTTGCTGCCCACTGCCAGCTACTTTCAAGTCAGGGTATCAGGGAATCACCTTGGGATCACCTCTTGGAATCACAGAGCGGGGAGACACGGTGATCCCAAGAGGGAAAGATGGCTGTCCCCTCCAGCTGCTGGGTCTCACCTTACAGGTGCAGGATGATGCTGGGACGCGTCCTGCCCAGCACTTCTGAGCTGCTTCTTCCTGTGAGAGCCGTGGCCTTGGTGGCTCTGGCCACAGAGACTTTCTCTGGAGAGCCACAGTGGACAGAGGGCCTGCGTGCCCCTAGCTCTTGCTCTGCCCCTTCCCAAATGAACATCACACTCATTGGTGGGTGCTCCTGTCAGCAGGCGGTGCCATGGTACCCAGTGAAAGGACAGATGGAGAGCCGGAAGCCATTTTTCATCTTGTTCTCAAACCCTAATGCAATGATGAGAAAGCAAAAGCTATGTTTTGGAGAAATGCATGCTTTAGGTAAAAATTAACCTTGCCAACTTTGTCTTTTCAGAAACAGACTTCCTGGTGCCAGGCGTCGGAGGTGTCTCATGGCTTTTGTAAAGGGAGTTTACGAGGCCTATGACAGCGGTGGCCGGGAGCGTGCCACTGTGCTCCAGTCTGGATGACAGAGTGAGACTCCAACTCAAAAAAATAAAAATAAAAATAAATAAATAAAAAACAAGGGCTAAGACATTATGCATTGGGCAAGGATGGTAGAAGTCACTAAACTTGTCATTACCAAAGTTATGCAGAGCGCAGGACCAGTGACCGCTCAGAGGGGGAGCAGCTGGGGATTCGATCTCCCAATAGATTGGGCGCTGTCTACAGGGACGTCAAAGATCCCCTGAAGCTTCCCACTGGGAATGCATAGGAGAGAAGGGGAAGTGCCACCCTCCATCAGCTCCAAGGAATGTGGGTCAGGAAGGTACAGGAGCACTAGAATCTTGGTCAGGCCCTTCTCTAGGGGCTATGGTAATATGGACAGACGTTAGCGGGTCTCTGTGTTACAGAGTCTCCTAGACACTTGCAGGTGGTTGATAAGGAGGACACAGCCGTCATGTCTACTTGGTTGCAACATCTCCAGGGGAGGAGATCTAAGCCAGGACTCGGGGGCCAAGGGACCACATTCATGCACAGTGCAGGCCCACTTCCTGTCTGTGGGAAGTGAACGTTTCTTTGTGTTTGTTGGTTTGTTGTTTTTTGGGGGGGTTGGAGTCTCACTTGGTTGCCCAGACTGGAGTGCAGTGGCACGCTCGACCAGCTGGGCTTCGGTGATCTTTCCGCCTCAGCCTTCCAAGTAGCCGGAACTACAGGTGCATGCTACCATGCCCGGCTGATTTTTTATTTATTTATTGTAGAGACGAGATCTCGCCAAGTTGCCCCGGCTGGTCTTGAACCCGCAGACTCACGCAATCTACTTGCTTCAGCCTCCCAAAGTGCTGTGATTACAGACTGAGCCACTGAGCCCGGCTGAAGTGCACATTTCTTAAATCAATCTCTTCTTCTCTCACCTCTTTGTGTGTTGCAATTCTTTGCATTTCTCAGATCTCTGGGTTGAGAGCGCACACCTCCGGCACGCCGGCTCCAGTGGTGCTGCACCTCCCCTCGCCTCTCCATCCAGGTATCCACCCTCACCCTCTCTGTGCCCCAACACCCAGGAGCATTGCTCCTCCTAGCTTGACTCCTGCCTGCATCTGCCCCTCAAGGAGGGTGGGATTGAAAAAAGTTCAGCCCGCCAGGTGCGGTGGTTCATGCCTGTCATCCCAGCATTTTGGGAGTCTGAATTGGGATGATCACTTGAGCCCAGGAGTTTGAGACCAGCCTGGGTAACATAGCGAGACCTCACCTCTAAAAAAAATAAAATAAAATAAGTGGGGCATGGTGGCGCACGCCTGTAGTCTCAGGTACTTGGGAGGCTGAGGCAGAAGGATCGCTTGAGTGCAGGAGGCTGAGGCTGCAGAGAGCTGTGAACCTGCCACTGCACTACAGCTTGGGCAACAGAGTGAGACCCTAACACACACACACACACACACACACAAATTTAAAAGTTTAGCCCAAAGATTCCCTGCCATTAGGCTGGAAGCAACACGGGGGACTTCTTGGCTGGGTGACCACCCTCCTGGTAATTAGCCACTACCTGGAGCGCCTGTGTTTTATGCATAGCTCCCAAAGTCAGATTCTGCTCGGGCGTCATAACCGTTGGCTGCCGTCAGCAAACTGAGACAGGCTGCAGGCACACAGAAGCAAGGGGTCTTGTTCGCGGGGTAGGCGGCCTTGGACAAGCAGCATCTGCGTCTCCCCGGGAACTTGCTAGAAATGCAGCCTCTCAGGCCCTACCCAGACCTGTTGAATCCTTACCTGATTTTTAATAAGACAACAGGTGTTTCAGAAGCATGGTTCAAGTGTGAGAAGCAGCCCGGGGACGTCCTTGCGTCTGGGACAGCGCAGGTGGCTCTCTTTCTGCGTAAATGTGTTACCTGCATTTCTTCATTTTTCTCTCCTTCATTTCCTTTTTATCCCACGAGGCCACAAGCATCGATTGCCACCTGGACTGAGGCGAGACAAAGACGTAACATTTTGCAAGGCCTGCCTTACCGTGTGACTCTTTGGTTAGTATAAATTTTGTCACCAAGTAATGATAGGTTTGGATTTTTTAAGACAATCCCTAAGAGGTCGGGATAGTCATTCCTAAGTACTTTTCCTCCCACTGGGGGAGCACCTCCAAGGTGTCTTGGTTATGGTGTACAGCTGCAGACTGGTTGCAAAGGCCACTCATTTCTAAATAGTCCGAGCTTGCTTGTATACTCATGAAATATGTCACATAAAAACTGGGCGCAGTGGCTTGCACTTGCAACCCCAGCTACTAGGGAGGCCAAGGTGGGAGGATTGCTTGAGGCCAGGAGTTTGAGACCAGCCTGGGCAAAATCGCAAGACTCCATCTCTTAAAAAAAAATTACAGGTGTGTGCCTGTAGCCCCAGCTATTCTGGAAGCTGAGGCAGGAGGATCGCTCGAGGCCAGGAGCTTGAGGCTGCAATGAGCTACAATTATGCCACTGAGCTCCAGCTTGGGCAACAGAGAGACCCTGTTTCCGAGGGAAAAAAACAAAAAACAGATTGCAATGTAACAAAGTACAGAACAATGTAACAAAAATAAAATCTTTGTTCAGTGGAAAGAGTTTCTTTTACCATCTTTTACTTTTCTTTCTTTGTGTACGTCTTATATAGTCATTATATGGTCATAAGCAGGTATAGTACAACATGCCTATAACGTCCCAAAATATAAATATTCATATATTAGAGGCACACACATGCTCAAAAATATTGCGTCGCAAGGATGCACAGTCAAAACTGTTTAGAGAGCTCTGAACTAGATTAATGATCACTTACTGTCTGTTGTCAACAAATGGATCGGAAAAGTCCTTTTCCCGCCATTATTTACAGCCAGTGTCCTGCTACCAACATTCTCCAAGGCTGAGTCATGGTTAATGTTTACACTTGAGCTTGTCCATTTAACAGCAGACTTGGAAAGCAGCAGCAGGAAATGTGCGTTTTCAGGACTTCTCCAACAACCTAACCTGGTGCTCTTCCCTGCTCTGGGCTGGGATCCAAGTCTGAGAAAACCTGAAGCTCACAGGTTCAGCTGAGACCCCTCTCCCTGTTTCTCAGGAGGCAAATGGGGTACGCCTGATGTGACAACACCTGTCTCCAGGCAAAGAGAAAAACCCAGCCGGCACAATTGTAACATTGAACTTGGACTGCGTCTGGGCATCAGGGCCTTCTTGGCAAACCCATCACTGTCTAAATGCGACGCAGAGGCCAGAGATGGGAATGAACCACCCAAGATCACAGAGCTCGTCAGTGGCACATCTGGGACCACAGCTGAGTCTCAGAATCCCCCCGTGGGCTCAAAGACTCGTCCTCCGTGGTTGGGAGGGGCATTCCGAGGAACACGCAGAGTTTCCGGCTTGTGATGAGACACGGTTGGATAATGGCTGGTATTCAAAGATCCCAGACATATAAATATATATTTTTTATTTATTTATTTATTTATTTTTTTTTTTTGAGTTGAAGTCTCACTCGGTCGCCCAGACTGGAGTGCAGTGGCCGCTCCCGGCCACCGCAGCCTCGACCTGCTGGGCTCCGGCGATCCTTCCGCCTCCGCCTTCCGAGTAGCCGGAATTACGGGCATGCGCCACCACGCCCGGCTGGTTTTTTGATTTTTATTGTAGAGATGAGGTCTCTCTGCCCAAGTGGGTCTCGAACCCGCGGGCTCAGGCCATCCACTCACCTCAGCCTCCCAAAGGCGCGGGATGACTGGCTGAGCCACCAAGCCCAGCCCCAGACATATTTTATCAGAACTCTCCAGTGCACACAGATGTGGACGCCTGTGTGGGGTCCGCGGCGAGCGCCTCAGTGGAGTCCGTCTGGGCAGAGTCGCTTGGTGCAGCCCTGTCTTGGCGAGTAGAAAGTTCACTAGCTGCTTCTTCAAACTAGAACCTTCGCACCAGATGATGGATTCAAAGCTCCTGATCCTCTATGGGCGCCTAAGCCTCCAGTGGGTGGAGGAGGACTGAAAGACCAGAAGTGACAGAGACAGGGGTGTGTGTGTGTGTGTGTGTGTGTGTGTGTGTGTGTGTGTTACTCACTGCCGTGTCCCTCCTCTGGGCCCAGGACAGGGCACATAGGAGGTGCTCGGCAATGACTTTCTTTTTTTCCCTCTCCCTCCCTCCCTCCGCTCGTGCTCTCTCGTCTCTCTCTCACTCTGTTGCTCGGCTGGAGGGCAGCTACACGATCACGGCTACCACAGCCTCGGCCTCCTGGGCTCAGGCGATCCCTCCACCTCGGCCTTCCAAGCAGCTGGGACAACAGAGGTGTGCACCGCCATGCCTGGCTAATTCTTTTTAATAGAGATGAGGTTTCACTCTGTTGCCCAGGCTGGTCTCAAACTGCAGTGCTCAAGCAATGCTCTCGCCTCGACCTCGCACGCTGTTGGGATTACAGGTGTGAGCCACCACGCCCGGCCCAGAAGTTTCTTGATGAATGAAAAAGGCCCCACCTGAGACGTCGGACGAGGGAAGCGCAGAGTGGACGCGTTGCCAACCTGTCCAGGCGGGACGTGGGGGTGGCCCGAGGGTGGAGAGCCGATATCCAGCCACCAGAGTAGGTGGGAAGGACCCCAGAAACAGCCCAGGCTGCCCTGCCTGCCCTGCTCTGGCCTGCCATGGCTGCTCCGTGTTCATTGCTGGCCAGAGGCCTCAGTGAACACTGCTTTCAGTTTCTCTTCCAGCTTTCCTTCCAGCCGGGTTTCTGCTGCCACTTCTCGTCTGTGGGGTTGGGGATGGGGGAGACTGTGGGTCTCTGTAGAGAAGGGCGTGGCAGAGCGGCCTGCCCAGCCAGAGTGGCCCTCTAAAAGTGAGATCTGAGCCCCCAACCTGACTAACGGACCACCCCTTGGCCAAAGGGGCCCCAGAAGAACCTTTAAAAACTGAGTCTCAGTCGGGCTCGGTGGCGCAGCCTGTCATCCCGCGCCTTTGGGAGGCTGAAGTGAGTGGGTGGCCTGAGCCCGCGGGTTCGAGACCCGCCTGGGCAGCGAGACCTCATCTCTACAATCAATCAAAAAATCAGCCGGGCGTGGTAGCGCGCGCCTGTAATTCCGGCTACTCGGAAGGCTGAGGCGGAAGGATGGCCGGAGCCCAGCAGGCGAGGCTGCGGTGGCCGGGAGCGGCCACTGCCCTCCAGTCTGGGCGACCGAGTGAGACTCCAACTCAAAAAATAATAATAAAAAATAAAAAATAAAATAAAAACTGAGTCTCCAGCTGTGATGAGACAGGAGATTGGACACACCTTTTGATACCCTGTCCATTTTGTGGTTTAGACTCAATGACTGTTCAGCATTCACGTTAAAATACAAGGGGGAACCAAAAGCCTAGAATTTACTGTTAAAAATGGTATATTTATTCTTACATGGTTAAACTTAAGTCACCTTTAAAGTACTCTTCGTCTGACGCAATATACCCATCAACACACGTTTTTCCACTGCTCAAAACAGTGTTTGAACGTCTCCATTTTGATGCTTTTTTGTTTCACCTCTTCCGCTTCGGCAAAATGTTTCCCTTTGAGGACTTTTTCCATCCACAGAAACAAAAAAGTCGCTCACAAGACTGGGAGAATAGGGAGGGTGGGGCCTGGAGGTCATGCTGTTTTCTGGTTAAAAACTGCTGAACACTCCGTGCGGGGTGGGCAGGTACGTTTCATGGAGGAAGAACCAGTCACCTGTTTGCCACAAAAAATTCACTGAAGCCAAATGCAGCCTCTTACAAGGCTTGCTGGTACACTGATGCCCATGGGCTCCCACAACACTCACCTAGTGGGGGAAGCCTGCACCACGAGGTGCCCACCTTTCAAATGATAATTTTTTATTTTTTTTGGTCTTTCCTTGTACAGACCATAAGACTGACCAAACAGATTCTTTGTGGCAAAAGATGCCAAATTATAAACAAGACTCAAGACCATGCCAGGCAACGGTTAAGCCACTCACCCCAAGACTTAAAGAATCAACTCTAACTGCCACAAGGTTTTTATTTTTCTCTAGGAGTTAAAAAAAAAAAAAGCACTGGTCTTGCAATCAGTGGTATTAAAACAATTTACAGCCCATTCACTGCCAGATGCTGACCACACCCCCTCACCAGACATAGTTATGATGAGACAAGAAACTAATTTCACTAATTTTCTCCTGATAAGACCACTGACCATGGACTGGTTCAGGTCGGTTTACAGAGACTGCACACTTGAGTACCTCTGTGGGCTGAAAAGACCTCTGGACATATAGGACCTAATTGTAATATATTTAAAGGTCAAGTCTCGGCCGGGCGCGGTGGCTCAGCCTGTCATCCCAGCACTTTGGGAGGCTGAGGTGAGAGGATTGCCCGAGCTCACGGGTTTGAGACCAGCCTGGGCAACTTGACAAGACCTCATCTCTATAATAAATCACAAAACTAGCCGGGCGTGGTGGCATGCGTCTGTAGTTCCAGTTACTTGGAATGCTGAGGCCGAAGGATCGCCGAAGCCCAGCAGGTCCAGGCTGTAGTGGCCGTGAGCATGCCACCGCACTCCAGCCTGGGCAACAGAGTGAGACTCCCACTCGAAAATAAATAAATAAATAGATAAAGGCCAAGTCTCCACCCCAAAGTGAACTTGGGTTGTATGCTACATGCATATCTGTTCAATACACATGCAGTGGCACCGCCTTCGTGAATATTCATAGCGCCTCCTGTCACCTGTTAAATATGTATACATGGTCAGCTCATACAACATAAATTCCCGGCTCACCCCTCCCTCCCTCCAAGTGACTGTTTGCAGCTTCCGTTGGAGCTACGCTTCCCAGCCTGTCAAAATGGCCACCCTGCAGCTGGAACCCTTTATAGATAATAAAGCCCTCCTCTCCTTCCTTTTTTTTTTTTTTTTTTGAGTTGGAGTCTCACTCTGTCGCCCAGGCTGGAGTGCAGTGGCACACGCACAGCCACGCCAGTGTTGACCTGCTAGGCTCTGACGATCCTTCTGCCTCAGCCTTCCAAGGAGCCGGAAAACAGGTGTGTGCTACCACGTCTGGCTAATTCTTTTTTTGATGTATTGTGGAGACGAGGTCTCGCCAAGTTGCCCGGGCTGGTCTCGAACCCGCAGGCTCAGGCAATCCACTCGCCTCGGGCTCCCAAAGTGCTGGGATGACAGGCCGAGCCACCGAGCCCGGCCTCCTCTCCTTTCTAAATTTATAAATGGGGGATTTTTCAGGTAAAGCCCTGCAAGCCCGTCTGCACGTTAGTTGGGGAGGACAGGGTCACCTCCACCTGATCTGGCCACACATGCTGCCTGTGACCTTGTCCCTGCTTTGCTTCAGGTGAAGTTCAATTGAACTGGGCTTTTCCCAGAAGGCCTCCGCGCATGGGTTTAAGTCTCAGTCCTGAGGACCGGTCACAGTGGGGAAGGGATTTGTTCCCACCTCCCTGACGAAGATCAGGTCTTCATCATGTTCATTTCGGTGCAGTTTGGTGGGAGTGGTGTGGCTGTGGACTAGAGACATTTTGCTGAAGCTTAGTTTTTTTCTCTAAAGAGTGAAAAATTGCTTCTCAGGACACAGAGGAAATGCTGTTTTCTGAAGCATCCCTGGGAAGTTTGCTCATGCTGTGGTATTCTGTGCTATATTCTTACTTTAGAGACATGAGATGCGTGTAGCTTTGAGAACACCTTGGTTCTCTCCGGCACCGTGTGGCTTTGTCCCCAGGTCGCCCAGGCCTCACTGCATGCATTTAGACCATAAATCCAAGCCTAGGCTCCACATCCTCTCGGGTCAGCAAGGGGGGCTGGGCTGGCAGGAGCACGTGGACAGAGGGAGGATGGCGTGGTATGCTGCTTTTCAGACATTCCCAGTGTCCCCACACCCTGGTAATTCACACCCTGGGTAGTCCCTTTCCTGGAGTGTAGGCTGGACTTACTGACTTCATTCTAACAAAATGTAGCAGAAGCCATGGAGTGATATTTCCAAGGTTAAGTTTTATTGGTTGATTTTTTTTTCTCTTTGAGTTGGAGTCTCACTCTGTCGCCCAGGCTGGAGTGCAGTGGCACACTCCCGGCCACCCCAGCGTCGACCCGCTGGGCCCCGGCAATCCTTCCATCTCAGCCTTCCAAGTAGCCAGAACTACAGGCGTGTGCTACCATGCTGGGCTAAATTTTTTTTGATTTATTATAGAGATGTGGTCTCGCCAAGTTTCCCAGGCTGATAGCGAACCCATGGGTTCATTCAATCCACTCGCCTCAGCCTCCCAAAGCGCTGGGATTATAGGCTGAGCCACTGAGCTCGGCCAATTGATTCATTTTTATTTTCAACTTTACAAATTTTTTGTAAAGATGGGGTCTCACCATCTCACCCAGACTAGTTTCGAACTCCTGGTCTCAAGAGATCCTCCTGCCTTGGCCTTCCAAAGTGTTGGGATGACAGGTGTGTGTCACCGTATCTTGCCTAAGATTAGGTTTCTAGAAGATGATGACAGCTGGGTGTGGTGACTCACACCTGTTATCCCAACACTTAGGGAGGCAGAGGCAGGAGCCCAGGAGTTTGAGACCAGTCTGGGTGACAGCAAGACCTCATCTCTAAAATAAAAATAAAAATAAAAAAATTAGCCAGGTGCAGTGATGCATGCCTGTAGTCCCAGCGACTCAGGAGGCTGACACCGGAGGATCACCTGAGCCCAGAAGGTGGAGGCTGTGGTGAGCTGTGATCATGCCACTTCACTCCAGTCTGGGCAACAGAGTGAGACCCTGACTCAGAAAAAAAAGGCAAGAGAGATAAATATAATTTGAAGCTAAAACTACATTGCAGGGAAGGAATAGGAAACACAAGGTGGGCAAGAGTGGAAAGGTTAACCAGCTGACCAAGAACAGCCTCCTGGCCCACTTGGCCTTTCTGGAAAGAGTCCTGAAGATGTACTCATGCTGAATATAGATCCTCTCAGGGGAGGCTGAAGAACACAAGCGATCCAAGACACGCTCTTAAAAATAAATCAGCTGCTTTGAGGGCAAACTGGAGGAGACAAGGAGACTCCAGAGAGGGCTGCCTGACGGGGCTGAAACTCCGTGTGTGTGAACAGAACTTTCTGGAGTTACTCATCGGGGCAAGAGGATAGTCGGACTTAAAAAGAATACAAAGACAAAACTAAGCGGTGTTATCGGGATTGTCGGAATCCCCGACTCTAGATCAAAGTCGGCTTCTGTGGGAAATGGACGCTTCTCCTGGGAACTACTCTCTGAAGGGCGGTGATGCTTTCCTTGTTGACTGGACTTCAAGCAAGGCCTGGCTGAGCTAACCCAGTCGGTCCCTTTCTCTTGGAGGGATAGAACGGCCCCTAGTAATGCTGATACTACACAATGTTAACTGATTTGATCGTGTCACTCCTCACTCAATCATTTTCGGTGGCTCCCAGTTACCTACTGAAAGGACAGAGGCCAGGAAGCAGTTTCTCTTGTCTCCTGGAGCTCGTACATGACAATAATCCTTCCTTGGAACCCTGGGCAAGTCACAAGATGTTAACATCTCTCAAGAGTTTGGCTTTCAGCTACCAGTCCAGTCTTTCTCGTCTCTGTGATTAACCATCCGTGACTGACCCACCCATCCAGCCATGTGCCCGCCTTTGTTTATGTGCTCATGACCGGCCCCCCCAAGTATTGAAATGAGCTAAATCGGTTAATAAAATCAAACTGCCAGCAAAATAATAGCATTAACCAGCTTACTCCATCTTGTTTAAAACTTCTATCCTAAGTTGCCTGCCTGACTTAAGAACCACTCCTCGCCGGGCTCAGTGGCTCAGCCTGAAAACTCGCACTTTGAAAGGCTGAGGTAAGTGGACTGCCTGAGCCCGTGGGTTTGAGACCCGCCTGGGCAACTTGGTGAGACCTCATCTCTACAATAAATCAAAACATTAGCCGGCTGTGGTAGTGCACGCCTGTAGTTCCAGCTACCTGGAAGGCTGAGGCGGAAGGATCGCCGGGGCCCAGCAGGTCGAGGCTGCGGTGGCCGGGGGTGGCCACTGCACTCCAGTCTGGGCGACAGTGAGACTCCAACTCAAAAAAAAAAAAAAAAAAAAGCTTTTCACCCCAAGTGTTTGCTGCCAAATGTTCCTTAAGTGTCTGTCCCTCTCTTTGGAGAGGGGGCGTCCACCCTTTTTCTCTGATCTACTTTCTAAATAAACTTTCTTTTCCAATCTAATCTCTGTGCTATTCTTTGCATACCCGTGGCAATGGCTCAGCTCACCAACCTAACACCTACTAACCAAATACAGCACACATTTCATAGTTTGGAATTCAGTGTCCTGCACAAAAAACCCGAGAGGCTAGACAGCAGAATGACCCCTGGTGTCAGTCCACGCTGAGTGTGACAGTTTGCTCCCCGTCCAGTGGACCGTGGAGGATGAGTCACCGAACCTTTCTGAGGCCACACGGATCAGCGCCTTCCTTGTTGAGGCGGAGGGTGGGATGAGATGCATCCAGCACCGGGTCCAGAACCTAGCAGTGACTGGGGATGACACAACGAGGCAACTCCAGCCCATCTTGCTGGACTGTACCTGGCCCAGCACCTGTACCTGGCCCCTGTACCTGGCCCAGCAAACTGTGGACCAGTCTGTCTGCATGCTGTGTGTCCAGCCACCAGGCTCTTGCTCCCACTCAATTCTTCCCATTCAGATTCTACCCTTTTTTCCGGGCCTTCCTCAAACACCCCCTCTTCCAGGCAGCCGTGGAGGGCAGGATTCATGACAGATTTACTTTGGTTTTTCTCAGCGTGAATGAAGACCCTCAGTTGGAATCCCTTTGTAACAGTGTCTTGCAGTGTTCAAAAAATGTTGAATGAGTGCATGAAAGCTTATGACGGGGTTCAGCTGAAAGGTGCTGATGGAAAACTGCAGGGAAATAGATCTGCAGGGAAAGGTTCTGAGGTCCCTGGCATCTCATTTCCCTGCTGCCAGGGGACCTGAAAGAAAGGCAAGTCTCCTTGGGTTTCTCGGTAGAGTCAGGGAGGCAGACCTGTCCTCCAATGGGGTGTCTCCTGAGCTCTGTAAAGTGTGCTTGTGTGTTCCTGCCCTGCAGTGATTGCCTTGAAGGCGATGTGCCTGTCAGCTTTTGCTTCCCCAACCAAAGAGCCCAGAGGTGCTCCTCCCAGAGGCTGCCCCTAGAGGCTGAGCTCCCAGCCAGAGCTTCCCCTGGCCTCGAAAACCTGATAAAAGTTCCTGTTGGCTCGTGGCCTAATGCTCTTGAGGCCTGCTGGGCCCACCAAGCCCGCAGGCCCCTTAGGGTGCCTTTGTGTGAACTGGGTAGGAAACAAACCTCCCCAGTCAGGGCGCAGGGCTGGGCTTGCAGGGTGTGGACAGGGAATCAGCCCCACCCCTTCCCTCAGCTGGAAGCCCTTTGTGGTCCTCTGTTTTGCTAGAAAGGGTCATCCAGGGCTGGGGCTGGGTCATTTACAGAAGCTGATTTGACTCATGGTTCTGCTGGCCTGCAAGAAGCATGGCTCCTGCTTCTGTTGAGGTCTCAGGCAGCTTCCACTCATGGCGGAAGGGAAGGGGAGAGGACATAGCATGGTGAGAGGAAGGAAGGGAGAGAGGACTGTAGAGGAGAGAAGGTGCCAGGTTCTTTTTAACAAGCAGTTCTCACAGGAGCTCATTACTGTGAGGGTGGGTAGGGTTCTGCCCTCATGATCCGAACACCTCCCACCAGGCCCCACCTCCAGTAGGGATTGAAGGACAGACCGAGAGTGGGAAGCCATTTTTCATCTTGTGCTTAAACCCGGACACAATGATGAGAAAGTAGAAGCTGTGCTTTTGGAGAAAGGCACCCTTTAGGTAAAATCAACTTTGCCGACTTTGTCTTTCCAGAAACAGCCTTCCAGGTGCCAGAGGTATCTCATAGTGGCAATCAAGCTTGCCTAGAGTCAAGGGAATTTACGAGGCCTAAGACGTGGTGCCTTGGGCAAGGACTGTAAAAGTCATGAAACTTGTAATTACAAAAGTTATAATCGCTCAGAGGGAGAGTAGGTGGGGATTCGATTTTCCAGTAAATTGGGCACTATCTACAGGGAAGCCAAGGATCCCCCGAAGCTACCCACTGGGAATGCCTAGGAGATGAAGGGAGGTCCACCCTCCATTAGCTCTAAGGAATGTCGTTGGGGAAGGTGCAGGAGAATTAGAATCCTTGCCACGCCCGTTCTCTAGGGGCTACGGTAATGTGGGTGGACATTAATGGGTCTCTGTGTCATAGGATCTCCAAGACATCCACAGGTGGTCGACAAGGAAGTCACAGCAGTCACCGCATCACGAGCAACATCTCCAAGAGAAGGATTTAAGCCAGGACTCTGGGAGGCTACGATGCCACATTCACCTAGAGTGTAGGCGCACTCCCTGTCTGTGGGGGATGAACTTTTCTGAAATAAACCTTTTCTTCTCTCACCTCTGAGTGTCACAATTCTTTGCATCTGCTCGGATCTCTGGGTCGCCAGCACACACCTCCAGGTTGCCAGCCCCGGCAGTGCTCTGTGCCTTCCTGCACCTCTATACCCTCACCCTGTCCCTGTCTGAACCCTAACAGGGATCACATTTCAATGTGAGATCTAGAAGAGACAACCATCCAAATGATATCACCCTTGCGTGATGTACACACACACACAGTTATGAAGTGAACATGGAAGTGGGGTGGGTGCTCTTTGGGGAATTATACATTCTGGGGACTCACTGTGCTACAACCAAGTATGTAAAAACACGAAGCTGGGCACAGGGCCTCTTGTTCCATCTTTCTCGAACTAGAAGCACCGGTTCAAGCCAAGTATACACACGCCCCAAGACCACGACCAGCCCAGCCAAATGGCTCAGCACGCAGGTGATTTTAAGCAGCTCTGTCACCAGAACCTTTCCCCATGAAACAGGATTGTGATGGTAGAGTTGCCTTCCTTGAGGGAACAGAGAGCCATGGGGATTTGGGTGCACAGGATCTGTACCCCCTTTTCTCCCATCGGTCTCCGCCTGCTGAATGCAGTGAGCCTCTTTCCTGGATGAACACTCTTGTAACTGTGTAAGGAGGCATTTGTTGCTTTGTACAGTACCGGTTTTTTTTTTTTTTGAGTTGGAGTCTCACTCTGTCGCCTTGACTGGAGTGCAGTGGCATGCTCCCGGCCACCGCAGCCTGAACCTGCTTGGGCTTCGGCGATCCTTCCGCCTCAGCCTTCCAAGTAGCCAGAAATACATGCACGTGCTACTACACATGGCTAATTTTTGGGGGATTATTGTAGAGATGAGGTCTTACCAAGTTGCCCCGGCGGGTCTCGAACCCGCGTGCTCAGGCAATCCACTCCCCTCGACCTCCCAAAGTGCTGGGATTACAGACTGAGCCACCGAGCCCGGCCACATTACCTGTTTTTAAAATCAGCTCCTAAATGTGTCATCGTCAATGATAGATATTCTCAAGAGATAAGACCAAAATGTATCTGAAAAATATAGGAAATTGGGAGTGAATTTTTGGACAAGTGGAACATCTTTGGGGTCACAGGGAGCTTGGGTCTGCAGGACAGGGGTGCTGGGCCTCATGACTGGAGCCAAGGAAGAAAAGTTTGACCTTGAATATTTCAGTCCCAAGGCCCTCGCAAATACCGGCTTTCTCTTGAGGCCAGTTTCACACTTCCGTGCATTTTGTCGGCTAGGTTTTCAGTTGGCGATCCCTACCTTTAACCGTCCTTTTCAAAGTGGTTTGGCTAGCACAATGGTTTTGTGCACCAAGTCTGCGTTAACAGTGCCACCCACTCACCCAGCGAGCGGCCCGTGTGTTGCTACATCTCATCATCGGGGCTGGGCTAAGAGAAGTAGGAGCCATGCAACAAGGACTAGACAAGGCAGTGTGCCCTGTGTTTCTCTTGGGCTCATGGCCTCATTTCACGGAGGCCCATGCTGTTTTCACGGGATGCTGGCTGCGTAGGACAGCGCTACTCCTACATGCCCACCACGCACATCCGCACATCCAGTCCTTTTCTCCCTCCCCATACAGCTGCTGTGTGGACTGGAGGGACCCTCTGGTCATCAGCCTCCAACGGATGGGCCCAGCGGTCACAGTTCATCAGTCGTTCCTCCTCTCACCTCTCCCTCCCAGGAACGGCAGCAGCCAGGTTTCCATCTGGAAGAGCACCCTGATCTGGGCCCCGGGCATGCAGGCTGTGCTGAGGAAGCGGGAGCAAGTGGGTACTGCTCGAGCCACCCACTCTGCGCGGTGCTTCCCGGGACGGCGTTGGCACTTCTCCGGGCAGCTTACGGACGTGGCGTCAGTGTGGTCTGAGCTCCTGGGCTCTCCAGCCACTTTCCCAGCAGCAGGGAAAAGGGGGTGCTTTCCTGTCCAGTCCAACCAGTGTCCCCCTGGGCACCCAACCCAACCCCAACGCCAAGCTGCGTCTCCCCTCCCCCATCCCTGCAATCCCTGCTTATTGGGCAGGTGATGGGAGATACTTAGGGAAACCCCATGAGTTTCTGGGGTCTTAATTCAACCTCCTCCCCTCAAATCCAAACTTCCGAGACAGCGGGAAAGGCAGAGAAACCATCCTGACACTCCACATCTGCTCATAATGGAGGAAACAGGCCACATACATTGGAAGGTGATTAACTGTCTTTATTGGAGGAAAACAAGAAGTCATCAATCCCGTTACCATGGTGATAGAAATCTTGATATGTATACATGATTGTCAAGGCAGAGAATCGTTTGCTACATAGACCCATGAACAATTCCGCGGTGCCGCAAACCTATGTGGGGTAAACTTCTTGCAGTTTATTACATGCATGGAGTAGATGCACCGTTTCCCTTCTTTTGGACAAACATGTTTTTATGGAAGAATTGAACCAATCGCAAGCCTGGTAATAGACGCAGGGGCGTGCCTGGTTTCGGCGTTGTGATTTTTTGGAACGCATGCTCACTGGCGGGGAGCCGGAAGCAGGGCAATGAATGATGTCGAGCGACTGGGGCCAATTTGGAAGTCGTTCCAATGTTTATTCTGGACAGAGGGTGCCTTTGATGTTTTCTCGCCTGCCTGTGGGACGAGGAGAAATGTTCTCCGAAAGCCACCACCCCGTCTTTCAAGGCACAGATGCTGCTCAGCGTTGCGACATTTCTGTTGCCACTTGGACAGCATCTCCTGCCACTCGGCATGTCCGAGTGCCCCGGGAAGGGTAGTGGCAGGCATCAGTGCTACGGGATGAACATCCGAGCCATGTTTCCGTTCCCTCTCGGCTCCCCAGCATCCTGGTTGTCAACCGCACTGCAGGGGCCCTGAGCCCAGAAGGGTGGGGCGCCCGGGAGGGCCCAGGATCTCAGTCTGACCCCGACTAAGATTTTCCTTCGAGAAGAAATTTAACCAGTGTTTGGGGCCCTGCCGAGGTCTTATCTAAGACTAAGCCTCTGACACACCTCTCGCTCACTCTTTTTTTTTCCCTATCCGTAAGAAAATAACATCACCTGTAGGTAACATGACATGGCAAACCATCAGAAGACGTGATAATCACATGAGAAGTTCTCTGGAGACAAAAGGGTTAAAAACAGGACATGGCGGATGCAGAAGCGGCGTTAGTACAGAGGGTGGCACGGTAGTTTGTCCCCTTGGAGCAGAGACACACCCCGAGAAGCCATTCCATGGTTTGCTTGGTCCACAGAACCAGACGCGGCAGCCACATGCTGAGCGTTGGCTTCCAAATGCGCAGCCTTTTGGGGTTTGCGGAAGCGGAGCACCCAGAGCCACACGCTGAGCTGCTCCTGCTGGAGGTGGCAGGGGAGCCGGGAAGGGCTGATCCTTCCTGCTGCTTCTGGAGGCATCAGCGGCGGCCGGCCTGGGCCAGCACGCAGGTCACAGTGGGGCTGGGCCCTGCACATGCGCAGGGCTGCAGCCTGCAATGAGCCACCTGGACCCTCCAGGAAGTGCCAGGCGAGCGGGCCCGGGGTCCTTCCTTGTGCTCCTCTTCCTCAGACCTGCCTACTCCCCACAGCTGAGGTCGTCAGGCCAACTCATCTGCACACTTTCCCGGAGTCTCCAGGAAATAAGTCCCCCTTAAGGAATCTATTTTCCCAGTTCAGCTTTTCTGTCTCTACATCTTCAATGCGGAACATCGAAGGCCTGGAACACCTTTTGCAGATGTCAGGCACACCTGCAGCCCCGACCCAAGACCAGTTACCCACCGGCAGAGTGTGGGTTACGTACAGGTATATACATTTTTTTTGTTGGGGAAACAACTGAACAGTGTGTGGTCTGGAATGTGTTTAAGGAAAAGGCAGAATTTGCAGAGTGTGGGTGGCAAAATGAGAGGGGGTGAAGTGTCAGAGGAACATGCAAAGGGGTCGTGCATTGGCTGGCCAGAGGACCTCCACCCACATGTCAGAAGTGATGGTGCCAACTGGGAAAGGGAACATCTTCTTTGTGGAAATGGGAGCCGCTGCCCTTGTCTTCCTCACCCATGCCCAGAGCAACCCCGGCGGTGCCCTGTGGGGGCCGTCCAAGGCAGCCCCATCCTCTCTCTGAGGCCCTGGAGCAAGAGTTGTAGTGTGGCTTCCCCACCATGAAGAATCAACTCTGGCCAAGGCTCTGGGAGACCCAGGGACCATGGTCGAAGCTTAAGAAATAACTCCACCTCCACGGTGATATCCTCCTTTCTTTTTAAAATTGCTCATAACCGCCAAACCCTAGGGAGTTCATCAGAGTCAGCTGTCCTTTCATGGAGGCGAGGACCCACCCACCTCAGGAGGGGTCACCTGGCCTCCCTGCCCTGCGTCCTCGTGTTCTGAAGGGGAGTCCTCCCCCGACAATTCACCCAGGACATGCTGGACACTACGGTCGACAAGTGGATAGGATGAGACTAGTACTGGGCAGTAAACTGTGTCTGGGGCTATGGCAAATTCCTTCTGTCAGACGCTAGTGTCTCCCCAGAGCCAAAGTCTTGCCTGTTGAGCTCTGGGCATCTTCTGCTCCAGCCTGTCTGCCAGGTCCCCAGACACTACGCTAAGAGTCAGTGGAGAGTGTAGCTCTCTCAATGGTCACAGGCTTCTGTGCCAGGCAGGGAAGGGGACAGGGGTTGCTCCTGTTCTCAAGGTGAGATCTTAGAAGTGACTGGAATCGTGACCACGGTCGAGAATGCTAAGCCATGCTTGCACTTCTCCTTTGGTGGGCTTTCTGAATGTCCTTTTCTTTAAAGAGATCTGATCGGGGAGATGACCTTTTCTATTCTCTTATGGAGTCAGGGGCAGGAGAGAACCAGCCCTGCCCCTGGGAGAGCCAGGCTGCCCAGAGTTGCCTCTGTCTAGCAGAGCGGCCTCCCTGCTCCTCACAGGCCTCATGGGGTTGGGCGCCCTTCCCTGGCAGGCCCCACCCAGTCCCAGGCTTCAGACCCATGTGCCCACTGGGGAGCAGGGCTGTGGGGGTGCAGAGAGCCGCCCAGACTCCAGGGCCACCCTGGTTAAGAGTGACAGGCCGCATCGTCAGCGCCTGACTGAGGTGCCCACCGCTGTGGGTCTCAGTGAACGGCAGCTTCTCTTATTGCCTCACGGATGAGACAAGGGTGGGGAAGCCAGGGAGGGACAGTCAGGCAGCTGAGGGAAAGACCACTCTAGGCTGCTAATTCATAGTTTAATACTCAGGCAAGAGAAAAACAACCTGCTTGCTGAGATGAGCAAGTGACCCAGTGGGGGCTTGTCGGGACAGAAGTCCACCCTTGGCCTCCGCTCAGCAGGCTAGGTGCACGTGTGAAATGCTCAGCTCCTGCTAGTGGGATCTGCCACCCGTGGGGTCCCAGGACTGTACCATGCCATCGGCCAGGCCTTCACAAAAGGGACATTCTGGGTTCCCTTCTCGCTTTGTAATGAAACCATCATCCCAAGTTGAAAGACAGCCTCTGCCTTTTACCACAAAGGTTCTCTCAAAAGAGCAAAAGCTCTTCCCTTTCTAGAAGCAGGAAATAATCTGAGCCTGGTGGCACCCAGACAGGATGGCCCTCTTGATGGCATGTCTAGCAGAGTTCATGCTTGGGCTAAGACCAGTCACCATCTCCTCGCACAATGTTACTGAGACCCACAGGCCAAGCACAGCCAAGCCCTGGCCCCAGGGCTGCACTCTCCAGATGAGAGGCACCTCCAGGCCAACTGCATATGACATGCACTGGCTCTAGAAAGTATTTCCATCACCAACAGTGGACTCTGGCTATAAATGTTCCTTTTTAAATGCAGGTGACTGTACAGCTCATGGCACAGAGAACTCTTTATAGCTGCTCGTGCACGTGTCACAGGCACTGACTCAGGCAAACTGTCACCCCACAGTTCTATCCACCTTTCTTATCCCGAATGAACCTGGATGTTTTCACAGCACCTACTAGTAAGTGACACCCTCAGCAGCCTCTGGAGAGGCTCCGCTGTTTATAATGTTGGTTCGTTTTCCTTCTGCTGGGGACACTTTCTTCTTAACTGGGCCTGTGGTCATTTCGCAGGCTCGTCTGGGCTTTGTACAGATCTGGAAGAGGGACAGCTTGATCTGTGGCCCTACGTGCATGTGTGGCAGCCACTGCACAGGGTTCCTGAGAAGCAGCCGAATGCCTGGGATGTGTGAGGGGACAGGGTAGATCAGTTGCCTGTCTTCCCAGCGGTTTGAATGCATGCCTGTGTTGCTGTCCTCAGGGAGGGCGGAGGCAGCTGCGGTGCTTAACACAGCTCTTCGTGTGTGTGTGTGTGTGTGTGTGTGTGTGTGTGTGTGTGTATCCGCGCGTGCGTGTGCACGTGCGCGCATGTGTGCCAGGGAGGGCCGGGGGGCATCACCCAATGTTCGGCCTGGACGTAGGCAAAGGCATGGAAGTGACAAGCGTGGCTCGACCAACAAGAGGTCTCGAGACTGGCCAGTGGTAGGACGAGGGCTTGAGGATGGCAGCCAGCAGTCGCTGGGCCATCAAGCACAGCTGCGAGACACCTCATCGGCTCGAGGCTGACTGGGATTCAGAGTGGGCGCTGGCTGGGTCTGGGGACCGAGGGAAGGTTTCGGCAAAGCTTGCCCTGGAGCCTCCGGCCCAGCTCTGCAGGACGGGCTCCTTGTTACCCTCTGGAGCACAAGTACGGTCAGCCCCGGGCCGCACCCTGCCTCAGTCTCCCACACAGCCCTCCACCATGCAGGTGAACACCGTGGCCGGGCTTGCCTGGGATGTCCTGGTTTCAGCGTTTAAAGTCCCACATCCCAGGAAATCCTTCAGCCCCAGGCGAGCTGGGCTATCTGGTGACTCCACCACCACAGATCTTTGCTTTAGACTCCCCTGATCAGAGGGATGGCTTCAAGCATAGCTGGGCCCAGCTGAGGCCGTCTCTGGCCACCTCCATGGGGGCCAGTGTCCAGCTCGCATGGCAGGCCACCTCTCCTTACTGCCACAAGTGGATTCTTTTCCAGGGCTGTTTCCCTCCCTTCCCTCAGAAAACATGTAAGAATAGGGTAAAAATGTGGAGAGACAACTTGTAAGTGTAAGATTAGAAACACATTTTTTAAAAAACACAGAGAAAGAGATTAATTTTAAAACTGCATAGCTGAGACCAGACTTTCATCTGTTACCTCCTGTGAGAAATGAGGGTTGTGTGTGGGTTCACCTTACACAAGACAGCAGCTTGCTCCTTCTGCAAGAAGGCTCCTGAATCTCTGCATTGTGGGCCTCTCATTTACGGCAAGTGTGGCCTAGGAAGACTGGCCTCGGGCCTCAGGGAGAGGGTTCTTTCTTCATGACTGCCAAGGCTGGAGGCCTCCCGGTCTCCGGTTGGCTAGGGTTTGCTGGGGAAAGTTTTCTGCGGGTTCCCTCCCAAGGCCACCCTGGAGAGACGACAGCTCTGCAGAACAGCTGAGGTGTCTTCTTAGGGGACAACCGCCCTCCCAGGGAGGGGAGAAAGACAGAAGGAACAGAAGCAGAGTGCACACCCAGCCTTGGAGATAGGCTCTCCATCCTCTTGTTAGGATTTTTAAAAATACCTTTAAATTCCCCTCAGAGGAAAAAAATCTCTTGAAGGTTGACATAAAACTACTATTAAAGAGCAAAAGATATATGCCACGTAACTGAGAGTCAAAGGACAGACTTTTCTGAAAAGGAAATAAAGCAAACCCTAATGCACAATATTTACCAATATTTAAATAATCCAGTTGAAACCTTTGTTTGTCATTAGTGAAAAAATACACCATAGACGGTTACCTACGCTGCGAAGAGAGGACACGGCGGAGCTGGGAGAGGAAGAAGAAAGTTCATTCAGCTAGAGCTTTGCAGGTTCCTATGTACAGCACCAGATCCTAATCAATCAGCTCCCCTTGAAAGTCAGTTCAGTGTATGAGAAATGAACACTTCAGAGTTGCAGTATAAAATATGGCCATAAAAAACTTCTGTCTTCCAGTCCTATGCAGGAAAGTGCACCATGCAAGGTGGGGTCTCGCTGGAGTGGCTCGCGGCCCGGCACCCGGGGCTCCCCTTCCCTGGCCCCGCCCCGGGCCCCCCTCCAGAGCCAGTCACTTGCTTCCAGTGTGCACTGCTGTCACAGTGGTGGGCCTGGGTCTCCGCTCAGCTCCGACTCCTGAGACCCCCGACGAAGAAGAAATGAAACTACAGAGCGTGGAAGGTGCCAGACCTGCAGGGAACAGTGGAAACAGGGCTCAGAGGTTCAGAAGCAAATTTCCACCTCCCCTTCCCACCGCAAGGCATCAGATGGGCGGGGTCTGTGGGGCGCCCACACTTTCACCCACACGGTTCTACGTTTTAACCTACCTGTGGGGACTGTGTTCAGAGGTTTTGTTCCTACACCCAGCACGCTTCTCCTTTCGCATGATAAATATAACCTTTTTCATTATAAATATAGGCTCTATGTACTGAGCACGCACAAGGCACTAGGTGCTGGGCTGGGTGGTGAACACATGCTGTCATGAGAGCTGTTCATGTCTTACAACAGCTCCGTGAAGTAGGTATTTTAAGACTCAAGAGAGGATCCGATCTCCACACCCGACCCCTGGTTGGTGGGTTGTTGCACCCTTGGCTAAGAAGCTTTTCGTGACACAGAGCATCTGAAACCAGGATGTTCACTTATTCCTGTGTGGACTTGGCAGCCCTTGGCCTAGAGGCTTCCTCACAAGCTGCACTAACCGCCCCCCAAGTGGAGGATGGACTAGCTCCTGTTGATCGCCCCCCAGGGAACCCTCCTAGGGAATCTCTTCACTGGGATACAGGGAGATCCAGAAACTACATTGTTAGGATGGGCTTTGCTGTCGCTGTCTGTGTGTGAATGTCTGTGTGTCTGTGTGATCAGCTGTGCAGCAACCTTTGACCAGAGGGTGGAAAGGACTGAAGTGTGAATGTGGATCTGTGTGTGCGACTGGGTTGGGGAAGGTCATGGAAATTCCTGGGGAAAACTTCAGGGCTGGACAGTCCCAGATGAGATGGGACGTCTCTCTACGGAGGAAGGGAAACCCTTTCTGAGCCAAATGGGAAGGAGTGTGAGGCCTAGGGTGAGGCCAATGGTGAGGTGAGGGAGCTGAAGGTCAATGGAGACGATCAAGGTCACTGCCCTGAGGTGGAGAGGACCCACTGCGAGGGCCCAGCAGGAGACTACGATAAACACAGCGAGGCCAAGGGTGGCCTGTCCAAGAATAGGTGAAGGATATGAAATACTTTCACTTCAAAGCCAATGCACTTCACATCAATCTGCATCAAAAATAGACAGACTGGAAACCAGCAGCATCAGGCCAGCCCCCCCTCAATCTGTGAACGTGACCGCACAGTAAGAGGGAGTTAGACGCATGGAGGCAGCTCAGAAGGCGTCTGTGCCTTTATCTAGACAGGCACGGCCTTGTGGAACTGAAGCCATTTTGCATCTAGAAACGGAAGCAGCGATACCTAGGACTCTGAGTTAGCTAAGTGATTGCATATGTAAAAACGTCTGAGGGCTGCTGTGAGACTAGATAAGTACTCAAAGTGCCTGGCAGACAGCAGGTGCTCAGCAGAGGACTGTGCCCTTCTCTCCATCCCAGGTTCGTCTTCAGGGCCAGCTAAAGAAGTCTGTTTTTGCTACATACGCACAATCTTTTTGGCTGGCCAAACTGAGGCTGCTCGAAACACTTGCATTTGAACTGTCCAGGCTGCTGCCAAGATGGAGTTTTCTCATATGTCTCACGACGGCCGTGGCATTAAATGCTTGCTGAAATGTAAGAGAGGGAAAAACACACAAAATATTTCAGCTAATTAGAAACGACTCCTGTTACCCTGAGCATTTCAAACTTTTTAAATCACTCTCATGCTAGCCTAAAAAGAAAACGTATGCAGTCCCTTCTTCCAAAAGTACACACATTTATTTAACACCCTCCCAACAGAATATATTTTGGAGATTTAAATAAATTTTCTTCTGACATCATAAGTATATAGAATCAATGTAAAACGATTCTGTAATTTAAGATTAGTGACTTTAGACTAAAAGGCCTAGCAAAATAACCTTAAAAAGTGATGACTTAAAATAGTTTTTATTTTCCTATGATTTGTCTGAAATAATGGCACTTCCTCTGAATAAAGCAGGTCCATGGAACTAACTGGCTTTGTTTCTGAGCCGTTTCTCACTGCTGGCTCTCAGAGCAAAACGGCCAGCTCTGAATAACTCACGCTGACTAGAACACAGAGGCTAGATACCAACAGATGATCACGAAACCTCTAGGGTGGACATCTGTCAAATTTTTACCAGGAAACCCCGATGAGTTCTATTCAGATTTCCTGTTTTTTCCCTTCATATCCCTTTATGAAATTCAACTATTCAAAGTTCTAGCAAGGTGAAGAAAGACAAAAGGGATTATGCTGCTTAAGAAATCAAATGAAACAGAACTGGCTCTATTGCTATTTTTGAACCACAGAGGAGAAACACTTAATCACACACTCCATCCTTCTTACACAGCGATACTATCTCCAAGTCTTAATTATCATTGGTTAAAATTAGCAAAATTATTTGGGTGAGGTTCTGGGGACTTTTGTCCAAGCTCGTGGTGACGGTGACCTTTAGAAATAAGAAATGGCCAAACTGTAGAGCCAGCGTCAGGAGAGTGGCCTCGCTAACCGGGAGTTTCACACACTCAACTTACTCTCCACTTGCTCTTGGCGAAGTTCTTCCGGATCTGGGCGCTGACAGACTCGTGTATGTTCTTGTTGAGGGCCGTGTCACCAGCGATCCTGAAACAGAGCAAAGATGCTTCTTCGCAGGGGCTTCTCGGAGGCCCTGGCGCGGGGTCCCAAGCTGCCATTCCAGGGAAGCCTCACCCTACCCTCAGGAAAGCCGAG
>NW_007261176.1:168962-169822 GCF_000164805.1 Carlito syrichta
CGCATTCCACCGCCCTCACCCCGAGGTCCTATCCACCTTCTACCCTCCCAGGACCCGCCACCCTCCAAGGCGACCTCAGGACCGGGCTCTCTGTTTTTCCTTTTGACTCCAATTCCCGCAACATCAGAACCTCCCAGGACACGCAACCTGAGTTCAGCTCCCCACCTTCCTCCCTCCTCCTACCTCTCTGCCTCCCCCAACCCCCTCTCTCCTTCCCATCTCCCTCTGTCCCATCCCACTCCCTCCCTCCTACCCCTCTGCCTCCCCACCCCATCTCCCACCCTCCACACCAGCATTCTGCCTGCCATGCTTCCCTTCTGCCGTCTCTGGTGTCTGGCTGAGTACCAGACCCCTACCCGGCCCCGGGAGTCACACTCCACAGCTGCTCTCATTCAGCTCCCGCCTGCTCCACCCCAGCTGAGCCCTGTGACATTGGCGGAGCCTGGAGCCCCTCGAAAGGATTCCAGCTCAGCTCACTCCTGCTTGGTGCTCTCGATCTCTGCATTTCCTAGAGGTTCTCAGAACGCCGAGGCCCACGGCCACTCTACATCCAACTGGGCCCTGGGCAGTCCTCATTTAGGTCTTGCTTATCCTGAGTCTCCTTCTGTGAGCAGGGAAGAACTGAGGTTTGCTCGTCACCCCCCGACCCCTTAGGCTCCCCCCTCCTTTCCTCCCTCTGCTGTCTCCTTACAGTTTCCTCTTCTCTCTCAAAACCTCCAGGCTTAGAGCTACCTGGAGGTCGCCCCTCCCTTTTTGAGTCGGAGTCTCACTCCGTCACCCAGGCTGGAGTGCAGGGGCACGCTCACGGCCACCCCAGCGTCAACCTGCTGGGCTCCAGCGATCCTTCTGCCTCAGCCTTC
>NW_007261176.1:170231-204031 GCF_000164805.1 Carlito syrichta
GCAGGTCTCGAACCCGCGGGCTTAGGCAATCCACTCACCTCAGCCTCCCAAAGGCGCGGGATTACAGGCTGAGCCACCGAGCCCGGCTGGCACGCCCTTCTTGACACAACATCTTCTCTTCCTCCACGTGACCGCTGGGCCTCCCCCTAGAACTGCTGTGTCCTGCGCTTAGTCTTTTCTGGGCTTCGGTCCTTCCATCCTGCCTTTCCTCCAGCACCAAACCATTAAAGTCTGGGCTGGGATCTGACGCCTAAGAAAGAATGTGCTGACTCCTGGAGAAGTGACGGGGTGGATGCCGTGGTCAGGGAGCATCCCTCCTGGCTGAGGGCAACTGGCAAGCGAGGAAGCCTTTCATCTCCCAGACCCAGACAGCCCTGGACCAACCAGCCCAGACGCTGCCACTATGACTTCCAAGTGCTCTGGGGAACAAAAGGAGCAAGCTCAGGGCTTCCTCAGACAGGAAAGCATCCCACCCAGGTGTTCCTTCCCTTCAGAACTGCAGACACGGTAGACAGATTAGACCTCGAGGCTGTGCCAGCCTGGCCCAAGTTTAGAATCCAGTCCCATATTTCCAGCTGAAGGCAAACCCCCCCCCCCGCAACAAATATGCACTCCTCTCCTTTCCCAGCAGGGCTGAAAACACACAGCCAAGAGGACACTCAGAAAGTACCCGAATGAGGCAGGTTTTTATTTCTAAAGCTGCCAATCACCCCCTTTCTCAGATACACATCACTGAAATAGAAGTAGGGTATTTGAATGGGCAGACACATCCAAATCCAGAGAAGGAGGAGGGGAGGGGAGGGGAACGGAGAGATCTTTATTAGGCTTTTTCTCCTAGACAACTCATGTGAGTGTTTCCCCCTGGACTGTGTTTAAAAGCTACATCCTCAGAAAAGGACGCCGGTTCAAGCCTGTTGGTGGCCAGGTCTTTCTTGGAAACAACAGGGCCAGAGTGGAAGGAAGTGTGGGATTCCGCGGGCTGAGCCCTGCTCCAAAGCAAATGGGCCAGTGGGTAGGCAGGGAGCCTCCGGCTTCCTTTCCACCTGCCCAATGGTGGTGTGGCCTCACACACTGCGTCCCATGCCATCTCTGTGGGCTGACGTGGGCCCAGATGTGAGGAAAATGCACCCTTTCAATGATTTGAGAAATGTTTTGCACTGACTTCCCACAGTCCTAGGCTGTGCTACTGCTGGGTGGGTTGAGATGGGCAGAAGGGGACCCCAGGGCTACCCGTTACGTGTCTTCTTGTGGGGGAGGGTGCAGCCACCTTGGGTCACAACAGCACACCAGGTCCTCCTCAGATGGGCACTGTAGTGACCACAGTGGCTGCTGCTCACAGTAAGTTAGGAGGTTAACGACAATGATTGATGCACAGTGTGACTAACTTTGGTGGTATTCAGCAACAGAACTGGAGATGAACTAAAGCTGGATGTGGTTTTCAGTGGTCACCCAGATCGTCTCAGGAAGTGCTCACTGCTTTCAGCACAGCAGAATTCCTCCTCAATAAATCTCTACACACATGTCCAGGCAGAACTAGGGGCAAACAGTTCATGCCTGCTTTCCTTGTTTTCTGGTTTTGCGACCTACACAAACAGTGGAGATGGAACTCACACAGCCGCACCTTCCAAGGTTTGTCTTACTGTGTCCTTCTGCTCAGATCAGCAAATTTGTCCCCCCAAGCCTTTGGTGTTCTTGTGCTTCGTATCGTCTACTCGACCTCCATGTCTCTGAGCCGGCCTTCTCGCCCACTTGCTCAAGGTAAACTTGATGGTGCCTGGCCTGCATCCCAGAAGAGGGGAGCAGGGTCTCAGGGAACATTCGGGAGAGTGACGGTTAATTTTGCAGTCAACTTGGCTAGGCCATTGGTAGCCAGACACTTTTGGGCAAATACTAGTATGAATGTGGCTGTGAAAGTATTTTTTGGATGGGATGAACATTTCAATCAGTAGACTCTGAGTCAAGTCGATTAGTGACTACACTGTGGGTGGGTCTCATTCAATCAGTTGAAGGCCTATGCAAAAAGAGGAGGAGGGCCTGCTGCCTCCAGACTGTCTTTGGACCAGAGCTGCAACCTCACTGTCCCCTGGGTCTCCAGCCTGCTGGCCTGTCCTGCAGACTGAGGATTTGCAAGCCCTGCAATCCCGCGAACCAAGGTATTAATTCCTTAAAACACATTAACCTCTCTCTCTCTCAGTCTCTCTGCATCGCTTTACTTTTGTTTGTCAATGCAGCTGGAAGCAGATTCCCAGGACGGTTGGCCTGGATGAATGAACTCCAGTGAGGTGCTGTCCTATGGCAGGGCCCGAGTTCCCGTCCTGCCACTGGCCATTCCCTGTGCTTTGGCCACCAAGTGCAAGGGACCTGAGAACCTCTGGTAAGAGGGCTCACTGCCTCCCGGAAGAAGAGCTTTGACAAGAGCCTTCTCCTGTCTGGAGTGGTCTGTTTTGAGCCTAAGGGAAAGTGTCCACGACTTCCGAGGCCTTCCCAGCCCGGGTGGCCCTGATGGCAGTTGAAGAGCAAGTAAGGAATGACAGGTGTACTCTGGGGGCAGTGAGTATGCCGAGACCACAGCTTCCAGGGCAGCATCTATGGAGGAATGACCACACTTTCTGTGGGCTCCCTGCTGAGTCGGGCAATTTTACATAAAAGAGACAAGCATATCATAAATGCAGGCAAGTGAGACGTTTCCACCAAGCCTGGGTCAATGCATTCGCTTTTATCATTTTCCAGTGTTTGAGTTCCTAGAAGGTTTGAACTGCATAGTAAAAATGATACAGCACTTTACAAAAAAATGCCTTCTACATCTGGCATTCACTGGTGTCGCTCCCATGTGAACTTATCTGTGAGGCGACACGGGGTGATGACTGGGAGGTTGTTGATTCTAGCCTGACCTTGTTCCTGGGTTCCAGACCCATTTGGCAGAGCGCCCACCACAGATCTCCATCCAGAGCTCCAGAGCCCACCGTCCAGCAAGCCCAGGCTAAAGTCACGCTCCCAAAGCCTGTGTCCCTCCCAGCACAAGCATTCTCTAGCCCTTATGCTGGAAACTTGGTAGTCATCCTGAACCCTACTCTTCCTTGGGACGAATCCCAGACCCCTCTCCTTCTCTGGACTGACCCAGATCCCTCTCTTCTTCACCCCAGCCCACCAATGCTCTGCCCAACGCCTGTGGCTTCTCCACTCGTGTCACCCACATCCCTCTCCATCCCTTCCATGTCACTGGGAGACCCCCTCACCCTCTTTCTCAGCAGCCTCTCCTCCCTGGGTTGCACCTTCCTCCACACCTCCACCTACCATCTCCTGCCACTCGTCCTCTGGCCCGGGCTGAGCTTTCTAAAATCAAACCTCAGTTGCTTAAAACCTGTCAGGGGCCCCACTGCCCAAAGGAGAAAGTACAGACTCCTTAGGACCGTAGTAAAATAAAAGCAGCCCACACATATCGTATGTGCTGGGCGCCAGAGACTCTTCTCTTTTGTTAAATGTATAATCTCATTTAACCCCTGAAAAGCCTCATGGGATGTATATTGTTGTTATTCATGACCCTGATTCCACAGGAGCAGCCCAGAAGGCTAAGGAGCTCATCCACGCAGGTCACGAGTGGTGAGGCCAGGACATGGAATCAAGCAGGCCAGGCCAGAACCCTGCTGGCCCTGCCTTCCTTTCTAGTCTCATCTCCGGCCTCCTTTGTCGACTCGCACTCTGGAATGCCACGTGCTTGTGGCGCCATGAGTGGATGTGCAGCTTTAAGCCCCACGTCGTGGCCCGGGGTTGTTCGCCTGCTAGACTCCGTCTCTTCCCTGCTGGTGTGGCGGGGCAAGGCTCCCGGGGCTCGGCTCAGCTCGGGCTCCACTTTCTGTTGAGCCCACAGTGCCTCCTTCCCAGACCCTCAGGAAAACTGACCTCTCCCCTCTTGGTTTCTCTAGAATGTCTGGTGAAGGAGAGGCCAGGATCTAACTGGCTGCCTCCCTGCCTTCTCCAGAGCGAGGCTGGATTATGAAGAAATGCCAGGGTCAAATCACTGCCCTTCTCTTGGAGGCCATCTTCCTTCTGTCTAAGATCACCTCAAAAGTCTTACGGCTTTAAAGGCCTGCTGTTTCTAAAGTAAGAAAACCTTTACTATCTTTATCATCATATACTTTGACCTATTAAGTGACTAAAAAAAACTCAAGATGACATGTGCGGGGGTACCCCAAAACACCAGAATTATCTTTTGTAGGCTGGGCTCCTTGTAGCACAGGTATCCCCTGGGTAAGTGTTCTAGGAATCCATTGGCATCATAGTGTTGTTGTGAGAGGCTGTGTTGCAGAAGAAATATCCCAGGTTGTGGCAAACAGGTGACTGGTTCTTCCACCATGACAGCGCATCTGCCCACACTGTGCTGAGTGTTCAGCCGTTTTTGACCAAAAATGGCAGGGCGCTTGTGCCCCCCCACCCTCTTCACCTGATCTTGCCCCAAGTGACTCTCTTTTTGTTTCCCAGGATGAAAAGGCCTCAAAGGGAAATGTTTTGCCCTGTGGAAGAGGTAAAACAAAACGGCAGAAGCACTAAAAGGCGTCCGAATCGATGAGTTCAAAAACTGTTAGGAGCAGTGGAAAAAGCATCTCGATGGGTGTGCTGCATCAGATGGAGAATATTTTGAGGTGACTGAAGTTTAAACAATATACACATTTTTATCAATAAACTCTGGTTTTTGGGAACCCCCCCGTGCAATCACAGCACATTCTGCTTCCTTAGCACATTCTTTCCTTCTGCCCCAACATCTTCCTTCCTTCCCTCTTTCCCCTCCTTTCAGCATGGTAGTGAAGAGAATTCATTATGGAGTCCATTCATCATGGGTGAAGGAGAGGAACTGAGCTTTATCATTAGCCAGTCGTGCGGTCTTGGCTAAGTTACTTTCTTTCTATCTCATTATCTTTGAAATGAAGATAATACCTACCTCTCGAGGTTATTATAAAGAAAAAAGGAGCTAATTCATTAAAGCAGTTATCTCAGTGCCTGGAACCTAACAGAGACTCAAACATGACCGGTTTATTCATTATAATCCCATGAACCTGGGTCACAACACCACCTGTTAGAAGGCCCCTTGGGAGGTCACTAGCGCAGGAGGCCCTGCAGAACACTAGAGAAGGGGGTGACCACACAGGGGCCCATGTTCCGGAGTACGTCTTGGGGGACTGCCCCAACCTCAAGGTTCTGTTTCCATCGTTCTGGGTATTTCACTACTCTTGGCATCTGGTTCCAAATGCATGTTCCTGGTGCTTTAATAGTAATAGATACACTTAACTCAGCATTTACCATGTACCAGACATGGTGCTAAACCCTTTAGATGCTTATCTCCATTATTTCTCATGCCAACTCTATAGACTGGGTATTGCTATTCACATTTTAACAGCACGAAAACTGAGGCTCAGAAAAGTCAAGTATAAACCAACATTCCAGCTAGTCGATAGTGAAGCTGGGTTCTAACTAACTTAGTAAGTGGCACAAAACAAGGCAGCCTGAAGCATACCACTGGAACGGTATAGAATGCCATAAAATATCAATTACTCCCCCTAGAGTTGAAGAAACACTAATTTGAGAAGCATCTTAGGAAAAAAAACTTGTAACCTGAATTCATTTAACTACCAAGTAATAAACTCAAGGGATTAAAACTCCAATCTTAATCTTAATGCCTCACTGGGTGATCACCTTCAATAAAAATAATCTTTAAAAACTTTCTGCAGAGTGACAAAACTCAGCTATTTTTTGCACACTAACTTCTCATGAGTGCTTGCAGAAGACTGTGTCTTAAGAGTGTAAGGGTTCACATGCTGGCTAGGAGAGGTGAGTAAAGTCACTGGCCAGAATGAGATGAGATGAACATGGATTTCGTAACTGAGAACAGTCAGCAGAGGGCTGGATGGGAGGTATCAGATGACATGGTCTTCACACCAGGTGACTTTTCTTACCAGGGGTGTCGGGCTGCCTGTTCGCAGGTGTATCTTTTATTTGGGTCTTTCTCCATCAGGTTCCGAATGAAGTCCTTTGCTGTTCAAAAAGAAGGCACGAAAGAAAAAAAGATCACTGTGTGGCTTGAGACATGACACTCTGACACCACCACATCTTCAGGAGTATGGTGCATGGCATGAAAAATATGAGACCAGCCCTCCCCTGAACCTACTGTACTTTGGGCGCAAGAGGCACCAGCATTTGGGGAAAAGCCAAGACCTGGGACTCGGAGGGTAATTGGTGAATGAGAAGCAGCAAAGTCAAGCCTGGGGCCCCAACTTCCCAGCTCCAAGTCCCTTGTCTCTAGTTGCTAGTGACACCTTTGGCTCAGAGTAGAGAGCAGAAAGCTTCATAATCATGTGCCTCTAATTGTTTCCCTAGAGAGCTGTTTTGCTGATGTCCTCTCCCTGTGTCAGACATCACTGATTCAACTAAACCCACTGAGTTCCAGATCAGCCCACCAGGCCCTGGGCTGGGTGCTGTGGCCACCTGTCCTCGGGGGGCACCATATGTAGCCCACTCAGACTGTTACAAACCAGTGAGCAGGAAACTGCACACAGTCGGCGCCCAATAAGTGTCAGCTGGTATTAGTTACTCCTGGAGCACCCAGATCAGGGAATGGCCCTCAAGAATGAGATTAGTGCCCTTATAAAAGAGCCCCAGAGAACATTCTCACCCTTTCTTGTGAGGACACAATGAGAGGGACACAGTGAGGTTCACAGCTGTCTATGAACCAAAAAGCAGGCCTCCACCAGACACTGAACGTGGCAGCACCTTAATAGTGGGTTTCCTAGCCTCCAGGGTGGTGAGAAATAAATGTTGGTTGTTTAAGCCCCTAGTCTATGATATTTTGTTAAAGCAGCCCAAAGAGACTAAGACAGGAACTTTAGGACTGTTCTGAGCCCCCCATGGTCCCCTGGGCTTGTCAGGGTTAGGTGGTCTGGGTGTAATTGGTGCAGGGGCCACCTGTGAGGCGCTGCATGTGGGGGACCTACCAGAGTCAGAAATGTCATCCCAGTAGGGGGAGTCAAACTCATATTCCGCCTTGAGGATCTGTTCAAAGAGCTTGGAGTCATTTTCGTCATAAAAAGGAGGGTAGCCACAGAGTCTGGAAGACAAGATGGGGTAAGATCTGAATATCAGCACATCCATGTAGTGGGTTTACACTTTGCCTGGAAAGAAGAGACGTTATCAGTGGAGTTAAGGAAACGTCTACTGGGTGTGATGCAAACGTAATCTCAGCAAAGGACCATACATTGCACAGGCATAGGTGGTACAGAAGTAATATGGTGAGTTGATAAACAGCAAACAGGGCTGACTCAGGTAACGATGAAAGATAAGGACAAATATTTAAGTCCACCTTAACTCTCCACACATTGTTGACCACAGAGTCCCACACACCTTAGAAACCTCCAGACAGCTTTCTGAGAGTGTTATTGATCTTCTTGTCCACAATACTGTCCCCACTAGATTTTGGGCTGGTGGACGACACAAACACAGCACATGTTTAGCAAACATTCCAGGGCCTTTCCAGGTTTGTTTTACTGAAGAACTCACCACAGGAAGAAAACGAGATTTTACAGCCTTGGGTACTGAGGTGCCACGAGTCACCTGATCACGCCCAGACAGGGATGCAGTTTTGTCCACCAACACACAGTACGTTTCCACAGGAGTTGACACAAGTTGTGAGACTGCAATATCATCATACCAGTCATCTTCCACCAAACCACTTCAAAGTGGATTTTTAAAAGGTCATATTAGGATGCTGATGGAAGTTACTTATAACATATGGCTCTCGTGGAAGGACACTCATCTGACAAATCTAGTAAGAGTAGAAATTCTGATTAAATGCACCAACTACAGTTCATTCATAAATTATGGATTCTCATTCCAGTTCTGCTATCAGTTCCGATGCCAACCTTACCATTCGTAGGCCACTGCTGCATTTTTGGGACCCAAATTTCCTTATCTTAAAATGCAGAGGGCCAGACTAGAAAAGTCCTGCTATTCTTTCTTTAAGATGCTGTGACTCTACAACTCAGCCTGGCTGGCAAAGACACTTAAGGAAAGACCGAGAACAGGACCAAGGCCCACGTGGGGCAGGGGTAGGTTCTGTGTGGGACTGGACAGCCAAGAGGAGCTGGGAATGAGCTTGCAGCGGCAGGTGACCACAGAGAGGGGAGGGCAGCCCCCGATTCTGGAAGGCCAGGTGCAGAACTTGCTTCTGAGGCCGTGACAACCCAGAGGGTGCAAGTACAGAGTTCCGCCCCAGATGAGCCGTGAATCATTCCACATGACCCAACACACAGCGGCAGCCTAGAGACTGGTTCAGGGAAAATGAGCTAACAGGAGCCAGAAGACTGCCACCTGCAAGGGATCAGGCTATCAGCAAATATGAACTGCAACGAGGTTAGAGACGCTGTCCTGGCACTGCCACTCCTCAGCTGTTCCCGCCACCAAACGAGTATCACCGGCCACTGCTGTGCAGGGGAATGGCTACTGACACGTTTAAAGGCTGTTAGACATTCTGTGGGCCCACAAGAGTCCAAATCATGTATCCCCACATGGTTGTTTTGGGGCTAAGAGCCTGGAAAATTTCATTTTTAAAGATCTTCAGCTTTTGGCAAAATGAACAAGAGCCACTGCCTCTGAAACCACCATGCACATACTTTACTGCCCAAGGAAACCCTGGTGCTGTGGGATGGGCATGTATATTCCTCCCATAGTGAGGATTTGGGCAAAATGATAAAATGTGCATATTAGGAAAAGCACACAGAGCAAAATGTTGGTTCATCTTGGAAAAAAACCTAAATTTTAGATATATGAGGTTTCTGTTTATTTACAACCGCGTATGTTTTATGGTTTGGCTTTCTTTTCAAGGAAAAAATTCTTTAAGAAAATTCCGAGAAAGGTTTATTCTTTGTGAGCCAACTTTCTTAATGTATATTCCAGTTTCTTCTGGTCAGAGTTCTTTTCTGTTTCTTGCTTTTTATATAGAATAATGTGTTTATGCGGTTGTACTGAGACAGAAGAAAAGGAAATGGATCGACTTGGACTAAGTAAGTTAAAATTAAGAGAGATTTTAAAATAAGGACTATAAAAATAACAGAAGGGCAAAAAGAAGTTGTAAAATCTTCCTCAGATCTAGAAACTTTGCAGAGAGCTCCCTGGCCAGGCGATGTCATTAGTAAGTGGGTGTGGAGGTAGCCTAGGAGAAGTACCACTTCGGGCTGTTTATCTTCAGATGCTGAAGGTGGGATTCCGTGATCATGGGGTCAGCCGCCCATTTGCACCTGTAATCCCTGTGTGTGAGTATTCCGGAAGTGTGACTTATCTTACATACAAAACCTTTAAATAATCTGCAAATAATGTCACCACGGGTACTCAAAGACAACAGAGCTACCCCCCGATTTCTCTAGGCTTCCAAACTTTCTGGTTCAGAATATCTCCCAGCCCAGTGACTGCCACTCTCAATAGAGGTACCCTTCTCAGAGCCTCCCTCAAACCGTGACTCTTCCAGGAAGAGCGCGCACACCTCCCAGTCTCTCCTGTGGTCATTTTCATTCACCATTTCATCTGCCTGTGGCACACATGCGCAAACACACTCCTAGATTCTGATTTGTTTTTCTACCTCAGCCCCAATCGGGCACCTATTTTGTGTCAGGAGCCCCACGAAGAGCTCAGCTGCATACCTCGCTTAGCCCTCAGCCCTGTGGGTAAGCGTCCCCGACATCTCCCATTAGTCCCGAGATTCTCACTGTGCTCTACACCCCAGGAGGCTGACCCGAAGGTACGGATGAATGGGAGGGAACTCTGACATGGCTAGGGGTCAGCCCTGTAGAGATGAGATTGGGGATGGGGGCCACTGCCCTGGCACCCCTCACCCAGCTCTCAGACTATCACACCCCTTGACTGAAGACTCTTGCTCCTCTCGAGGGAGCACACTCTCTTGGACTCTCTGATTCTGGAACCTCCCCTCAGCCCCTTGGGTCCAGGGGTGTTCACAGCTCAGTTGCCATGAAGCCTAGGTCGCAGTGCTGCTCCCTGAGGCTTGCTCACACTACACTTTTGTACAGAATCCTCGTATGACCCTCACCTTAAAGGGAAAGCAACTAGCAAGAGCAGTCAGGACTCCAGCTTCTTCTGATGCCACGTCTGCGCTGCATATTCACGAAAGGGAGGGAGCTTTGAGCATGGAGCCTTCTGCTTCCATCTGACTCTGCACTCCCTCTGCAGGTCACCTGGCTTGCCCCACCTGCCCTTTCGTCTGCAAGCGAAGCCCTATGATGGCCCTGCCTTTCCAATCCCATCTCACACCCTCTTGCAAAGCAGCAGCTTGGAGCTGGCTCCCTGCACACGGACACTTCTTGTTTCTGGCCCAAAGTAGAGGGATGCCTTTTCCCTGGGCTGCCCTTTCCTCACGCCTTAACTGGCCCTGGCACCCCCTTGAAGACGAGCTAGGGTGTTGCCCGAAAGGCCAGCCCCTCTCTGCCCAATGGGCAGGCGCTCCAGTGTATCCCCCTGCCTTGGGCAGCTCCACGGTGCCACTTCCCACACTGCCCCGCTCTGACCTGTCCATGAACATCTTAAGGCAGGACCATGTCCTCCTCTTGTCCTTGGATTCTCAATGCCCAGGCCAGGGCCTGCCCACAGCAGGTGCCGGATCCATGTTTGGATGAATGGACATGATCTTGAAGAAGATGCTTCACCACTCACTGCACCCCCTGGCTAGGCTCTGAGGAAGAGATAAGGACCCAGGATGCAGGAGAGTCCACCAACGCCCAGCCTAGGAGTCCTCAAAGTTCCCACCCAACCTGACTTCCACCCCCACCCCCCCGCATGTTACTCTCACGGGAAGAGGTGTCACAGACATCCCAGAAGAACCTAGCATGCAGGCCTGCGTTGAGAGTAAACTCATGACACTCGACTAGGTGTGAATTCAAGACTATGACCTGGTTGGGAAGAAGGGAGAACGAGGCTGGGGGGCAAGACCTCAGCCCAGAGGCAAGGCTGAGGAGCCCGTACCCAGGGCTGCATCAGTGCTGGGTCTTCCAGTACATTCTACAAGAAGCTGTGCAGCAAACCTTTCCCTTAAGGTACCTGGAGAGGATCTGTTCCTGCAACCAGAAGGGCCCACCATCCCACTGAGGATAGAGAAGAGCCAGTTTGTGGAGAGAATGCCACGTGGTTACCTAAAATGCTGCTCCTGAGTGTGGACATACTCCATAAAGAAGAAGATTTCCAAGGAGAAGAAGCTTTAATGCAAATGAATGAATATGGGATGGGCACTGGCTGGCCACAGCCACGTCAGCACTGCGTTGCTGTTCTTGGAAACTAACATGCTAGAATAGCATGGAAGCTCCTGCTGAGTCTCCCATGGTCGTCATCCTGCATCGAGTCACATTCTTCCTGCATGTCTGCCCTGGGCTATGTACTGTGTCTCTATGGAAGTGGATGTCTGCTGAAGGCTTTCGAAGAAGCATCAGTTGCTACCTCCCTACCCTCATGTATCTTCACCTCCATAATTCCCTCTGCTTCCACATTCCTGCATGCCTCTCAGACCCCTGAATTGTGCGTTTCAGGTTTCTTTTCCTCATAGTTGTGGATGCCAGGGACAGACACAGAAAGGAGGGGAGGAGCTGGTATCAGAAATGGTGACACAGAAAGTGCCAGCCACGTCTGATATCAGACAGTGACTACTGTATTTTATTTGTGGTAAGAACACTTAACACGTGATCACCCTCTTGACAAATGCTTAAGTGCTCAATACATTACTGGTGACTACAGGTACAGTGTTGCACGACAGATTTCCAGAGCTTACTCATCTTGAAACTTCACGCCCGTTAATTAGAGAGTCCCCATCTCTCCTCTCCCCAGCCCCCGACAACCACCATTTCACTCTTGGGTTCTACAAGTTTGACAATTTCAGATCCTTCATATAGGTGGAGTCACGAAGCAATTATCCTTCGGTGCCTGGCTTATTTCACTCCACATAATGTCCTCAAGGTTTATCCAGGTGGTCACATGTTGCAGAATTTCCTCCTTTTTTATTATTTTTATTTTATTTTTTTTGAGTTGGAGTCTCACTCTGTTGCCCACACTGGAGTGCAGTGGCCTCTCCCATCCACCGCAGCCTCGACCTGCTAGACTTTGGCGATCCTTCCACCTCAGCCTTCCAAGTAGCGGGAACTACAGGCACGTGCTACCACGCCCGGCTGCTTTTTGATTTATTGTAGAGATGAGGTCTTGCCAAGTTGCCCAGGCGGGTCTCGAACCTGCGGGCTCCGGCAATCCACTCACCTCAGCCTCCCAAAGTGCGGGATTACAGGCTGAGCCACCGAGCCCCGCTTCCTTCTTTTTTAAGGCTGGATCCTACTCCATTGTATGTCTGTATAGTACTGTTGTTATCCACACATTGGTTCACACAGTAAGACTGCTGTGAACACGGGAGTGCTAATATCGCTTCAAGGTCCTGACGTCCATTTTTCTGGAATTGCTAGTTACACACTAGACCTAGTTTTCATTTTTTGAGGAATCTCCATCCTGTTTTCTGTAGTGGCAACACCATCACATCCTTGCCAACACTTGTGTTTTTTTTTGGTTTCTAGAAGAAACTAACCCTCTCGCCTAGGTATGGAGACTAACCTAGGGTCTCGCCTAGGTATGGAGACCAACAGGCATAAGAAAAAGTGTTCCAAGTCACTAATCGTCAGGGAAATGCATATTAAAACCACAGCGAGAGGCCCCTTCCCACCTGTGAGGATGGTTATGATCATGCAGGCTTCAATTTTTTTTGGAGTTAGAGTCTCACTCCATCGCCCAGGCTGGAGTGCAGTGGCATGCTCACCTGCTGGGCTCCAGCAATCCTTCCACCTTGGCCTTCCAAGTAGCTGGAACTACAGGTATGCGCTACCACACCTGGCTAATTTTGTGATTTATTATAGAGATGAGGTCTCACCAAGTTGCCCAGGCTGGTCTCGAACCCTTGGGCTCAGGCAATCCTCTTGCCCCGGCCTTCCAAAGTGCTGGCATTACAGGCTTGAGCTACTGTGCCCGGCCAGGCTTTGTTTTTAATCACCCAACATGCACATACTCACTGAGTACCTTGGCTATACCTAGCATTCATTTGTTTGTCAAGTATTTATTCTGCACCTACCATGTACCAGCTACTGAGCTGGGTACTGGAGACACAATGCTAAGTTGCCACCTTCAAGAGCTCAGTCCAGGGGGTGAGAGACACATAAACAGAGGTTGACAGGCAGTAGCCACAGTGCAGACGTTCAGGGGCCGCCATAGGAATACGGGCACGTGCAGTCAAGCCAAGTGGCTCTGGGGGAGCAGAGGCAGTGATGCCTGTGCTCTGTCTCAGAGGACGAGCAGGAGTTACAGGAGAAAGGGAGGCGGGGAGGGTTGCAGGAGGAAAGAGCACAGAAGATTCAAGAATCGAAGGGCAGCTTGCTGCTGTTACAAGGGAACCTATGTTGGGGAGCAGTGAGGGTGGAGGCTGGTGAGATGGACAGAGGCGAGGCCACGGAGGGCCGTGTCCCCCACCCTCAGGGGGTGGCCCACCCTGCAGGCAGGAGGAAGTCCGAGAGGAGCAGACAGAAGCTGAGGGGGTGGTTTGAGGCAGAACGGGTTGGCTGCTGCGCTGCAGGCCGAGGGGAGGCAGGAGGGCCCAGCAGTGGTAGTTGGACAGGAAGACAGACAGACTCCAAAAGCAGACCAGAGAGAGAACGGGGTGATGTGGAGTCTGGCAGTGTGACGAGTGAAGGCCAGGGGGTCCCTAGCAAGGATGACAGGAGCCGCCGGCTACTGCATGAAGAATGCAGGACAGAAGAGGGTCCTGGTGGCCTGGCCATGTCAATCATAGCACCCTTCAGTGGAAACTGCCCACTCAGAAAGGTGGCTCCGGGCAGCTCTTTGTGGTGGGCTGAGTAGGAGAGAGGGTGGTTGCGCCAACATGGGGTGACCCCCAAGGTGCCCAACATGGTGGTAACTAGCCCTGGTAACTACACTGGGTCTCGCCTAGGTATGGAGACTAACCCTCTCAAGACTGAGAGGGTTGGGAAGAGGGGAGAGTGCAACTAGGAGGTAGAGACCTTGGCTCAGAGATGAGGCTGAGGGGCCAGGGCTGAGGGCTGCATCAGTGCTGGGCCTTCCAGTTCATTCTACATGAAGGCTTGCAACAAGCTCCTTTCCCTTGAGGTAACTGGAGAGAATCTGTTCCTTGCAGAGGGACCACCATCCCACAGAGGATGGAGGGAGCAATTCCATTCAGGCTGAGTGAGCTGGGCCAGGTGCCTGTGAGGGATGCAGGTTAAGGCAGCCAGCAGGAGTTGAAGTTAGGGGTCTGATGCCAGAGATAGGTCCGGCCTGGGGATGCTGAGACAAAGCCATCAGTGCGTGCATGAAAGCTGGGAGCATGGATGCGATCACTAGAGCGAGTCTGTAGACAAGACCCAGGACTGCCAATAGGCCCCAAAGACCTGATATGGCCTGTCGGTGTGTTTGCCCAGCAGGGATTTAAGACAAATGTGACTCTGAATGCCCATAGGCGGGTGTAGATCTAGCCAGGTCACCACAGCCCCCACAAGTCACCGGTCTTGGCACACACAAGCACATACATCGGTGTGGGGTCCAGGTTCAAGCCCCCTGGAAGCTCAGCACAGATGGGATGGCTGTGTCAGAGCGGCTAGCTGATCCATTTTGCATGTGTCAGCAAACACTCAGCATGAACAAAACTCATCCAGCTGTGCACACATCACATCCTCTCCCTGGCCCTCCACCTGCTAAGTTAGTGACTCTGTGTCAAAGGGCCAAGGATTGAGCTCAGGGGAAGGCCACTTTTTGGTTTTTTTGAGTCTAGGTCTCACCCTGTCGCCCAGGCTGGAGTACAGTGGCATGATGACAACTCACTGCAGCCTCGAGCTCCTGGGCTCAAGTGATCCTTACACCTCAGCCTCCTGAGGAGTGGGACTACAGGGGTATGGGCCACTATGCTCAGCTAATTTTTAAAAATTTTTGTAGAGACAGGGACTTGCTATGTTGTCTAGGCGGGTCTCGAACTCCTGGGCTCAAGCAATTCTCCTGCCTTGGCCTCCCAAAGTGCTGGGATTACAAGTGTGAGCTACCACGCGGGCCTGGGAGAAGGTCACTTTTAAGGGGAGGAGGAGCCTTAGCATTGTATTATGTGCTGCTGGTCTACAAGAGCCGCAAGAGAAGAGAGCACTGCCGGCCGGAGCCCACAGGCTAGATGCCCAGGGTGGATGGAGTCCTCCTCTGTGGGTGCTGAAGGGCAGCGCAGAGTGAGCAGTTGACAGGAAATCAGGGCAGGCTCCTGGGAGGAGGTGTGATCGGCGTATACGGAAGAGTATAAAAGAAAAGTTCACTCAGGCTGGTGTCCCAGGCGTGGAATGGACAGTCAGAGTCCCTGCTCGCACAGAGTTTACAGAGCCACCTGTGAAGCTTGTAAAAACTTAAGATGCCCTGGATCTTCTTCAACTGAGCTTCTGAAACTTTAGGCAGGGTCCAGGTATTTTTGTTTTTGTTCTCTCTTTTTTTTTTTGAGTTGGAGCCTCACTCCTTCGCCCAGGCTGGAGTGCAGTGGCCACACACTCACGGCCACCTAAGTGTCGACCTACTGGGCCCCTGTGATCCCTCCGCCTCAGCCTTCTGAGCAGCTGGAAGCACAGACATGCACTACCCATGCTTGGCTATTTTTCAATTTTATTGTAGAGACGAGGTCTCACCAAGCTGCCCGGGCTGGTCTCAAACCTGTTGGCTCAGGCAATCTACTCGCCTTGGCCTCCCAAAGTGCTGGGATCACAGGCTAAGCCACCAAGCCCAGCCTGTTCTTTTTTTTTAATTATAAAGGTAATTGACATTTATAGTCATAAAATTCAAATACAGAAGCGTATAAAAGGAAAGTTCACTCCCAAATCCTTATTCCCACTCCTGTTACTAACTTCCTATGAACAGTTCAGTAGTTTTTTGGCAGGTACAATCATGCATGTACGTATACAGGGTCCAGAATTCAGATTCCTGAAAGTGTCGCACAGACCGATGGCTGGGTGAGAGTCGCAAGTATATTTGCTTCCTTGCATGTGCCAGCATGCCCCCAGCCGGAGCAACGATCCCTCTCTTGGGAAACGTTCCCGACTTTTCCCCTCTCAGGCTGCTGGTGGATATTAGCTGGTGGCCCTGACTTGCCTTCTGATGCAGAAGTGAGCGCAGGCCTGGGCTGCAGCTGCCCCCAGTCCCTGTCTCCTGAAGCCCATCTGCCTCCCCTGAGCACAGACCCTCGGGTGCCCCACTGGGATCAGGAGATGAAAAACTGTGGGCCAGGCAGCCCTCTGGCTGTCACCCAAGGCCAACTGAGCACTGACTAGATCCCAGGCATGAAATGGATGGTCAGAGTCCCAGTCTTCACAGAGTTTACATTCCAGCTGGGGTGACAGGGAGACAGACAGTCAACACTAAACTTCAAAATAAACAGAAAATACTAAAAACAATCAGGAGAGGGCCAGGTGTGGTGGCTTATGCCTATAATACTAGCACTTTGGGAGGCTGAGGTAGAGGATTGCTTGAGCCCAGGAATTCGAGGCTGCAGTGAGCTGTGATCATGACACTGTACTTTAGTCTAGGGGACAGAGCAAGAGCCAGTTTCTTAAAAGTGACCAGGAATGGTCATTTGGAGCTGGTCAAGGAAACAACATCTTTTCATCTTCCATCAAGAATATTCCCTTCCACACTCTGTTCTCTGTGCCCGGGATGTACTTCTCCCATCTGCAGATGTGACCTGCTTATCCCCAAAGCTCTGGTGTGGTCCTTGTTTGGGATGTCCTCCAGACCTCACCTGGCAGGCAGGGCAGGTACCTGCTTGGTGTTCTCCCAGCTTCCCAGGTGCTACCATCCCGGTAAGCCAGTTGGTTCCTATCTGTCTGTGTCCCATGGTCTCCTCTGCTGGCCTCTGAGCTCCCCAAAGGTGGTGGTGGTGTCTCGTTCCTTTCTGCAATCCCAGCGCCTAGTCCGGTACACAGCATGTGTTCAGCAAGACTGCTGATGTCTAAAGGCCTCAGTTTCCAGGATGGCCACCCCCACTTAGCCCCTCTCCAAACATTTCCCATTCTTCACAGCCCGCCCACTTCTTTCTTGGCTCCTCTCAGGAAATTTAAAAGCATTATGGTTTATTATCATGAATATGATGTTTACCTTCCCGACTTGATCATGAGTCCCTAGAGGACTGAAACTGCATCCTATATAGAATAACTTGTTTATCTTTCATTAGCACTCAACACTACTGAATGGATATTTGTTGAGTGTTCTTTGATGAACAGGAAATACCTTGCATGAACATCTATGTTTGTGTGTGTGCAACAACACATACTTAAGTTAACTTAAAAGTAGGGCTGAACACCCCAAAATGGGTGTTTACTCTGGAAAAGAAAAATTCGCCAAATTTTCCCAAGTGTCATAATTTTTCAGTTATTTTTGCCGTGAAGCCTGCCAATGGCCAAGGGCATCCACAATAAAAGACAGCCCTCAAGGTAGATTGGAACGAACACAGCCAACCTCCGGCAGATATTCCCTGAGCACACACTTGTCAAGGCCTGGTGGTTGGGGTTTCCTTGCCTTGGAAATCCTCTCACCGACTCCGCCCACCAGAACCCGCCCTCTGATGATGCAACTCCCAGGTGGTACCTCCTGCTTCCAGTCTGAGTCCTTAAACCGGAAGTTGCATAGGTTTGAAGTACTTTTCATAATAGGGAGATTCGTACAGTCATAGAGTTTTATCCTGGGGTCTAGATGTCATCATCTAGCCTGACCCCTCATTTAGGAGACTGGGAGTGCGTGGGTCCCAGACAAATGAAGAGTTGGCTTCAAAGCCACAGCCAGAGCAGGCCTGGGCATTTGCCCAAAGGTGCTGGCCTAGAAAAACAAGGGTGACTTCGATCTAGTTCCATAGATATTTATAGTGCCGATACTGTATGCAATGCTGATCATATAGCAGCGAATGAGCCAGACCAGGTCTTGCCCTCAGGGTTCTGTAGTTCGGCCTTGTTTAAATAGGACAAGTGGCACGTTCACTTTTCCACAGCAGAGAAACCACCTGTGGTGAGCATGTCCTGCAAAATCAGTAACAACAGCCACCGTCTAAGTAGCTGTCACTGTGCGAGGCACTAGACTATGCAACTTACACATGTGGCCTCATTTAATGCACACTTCTGAGCTAAACTGTCCAATCTTCCATTTCCAGCTAAGGAAGTAAGTGCACGAGAGATTAGCCGCTTGCTCACACCTAGGGGGCAGCACAGAGTTTTAACGCTATCCCTCCAGCTCCTGAGTCAAGTCACATCAACCTGCACAAGATCCAGCAGGACGCGTCACTGCGGAGATGGGGGAATACCACACATGTTCTCTTTCTAAACCTGCCTCGGAATCGCAGTGTCATGATTCTGTATACTATACATTTGAAAACAGAGCTGGAGACAAGGCCATGTGACCTGCCAAAGAAATGAAGAACAGCTCAGAGGCCTCGTGGTTATAAAATCAACGCCGAATGTTCTACCCAGTCCGCCTTCCTGAGGACAGACTGGGGGCAAACAGCCAAGACTATCAGAACCCTGTCGGCAGCGAGAGGGCTTGGAGAAGAACGAATCCACCTCTACACTGAACCAAATTCCAATCAGACCATGTCAGAGAGCCTTCATTCAGTGACGTGCTGCCCCAGAGCTGTGAGGGGATGCAAAGGAAGATCCCCTTCTGTCAAGGCCTTGTAGGGTTTGGTGGGACCTGGCAGAGCTCAGGAATGCCTTGTTGACAGGAGAACGGGTGGGGGGACTGGAAAATAAAGTTGTAGATAGGAGTGAGTTCTCTAAGCATATTTCTAAGAAGAAAAGCACTGCTTAAGTGCTAAAACTTATTTTTCTCTCCAATCCCGAAATTTATTTAAATATTTTATAGGAAAATATTTGAATGTAACAGACCACACTGACAAGTGACTGACAAATGACCAATTATCAGTCAATGGCAACCCAGAATGCTCTTGTTTAGTTTATCTGGGTAAAGAGAAAGAGAAGTGTTGCTGCTCTCTGAGGGCAACTCTGACTTGGCCTTCAGTAAGGTTGTGCAAAATGGCTTACTCAGCCTGGGAGTTGGGGCAAAGGAGACACATATCCAAACCCTGGCTCCACTAAGGGCTCAAGTAGAGTGACACTGAGGATTTGATTCCTCTTCTCTGCGGCCAGTTGACTTTGTGAATGGGGTTAACAATGCCCACCTTATAGAGCTATCGTAATATATTTCACATATATAATACATATGACATATGACACACACACATAGATGGTGGATAAATAGACATAGAAAGGTGATAAACTGATAGAGACAGAGAAATAAGGATGATGATGAAGATAGATGACAGACAGACAGACAAACGGACAAATGGGTGGACAGAGAGATGGAGAGTCAAAGAAATAGACAAATGGGAAGATGGATGGAGAGAGAGACAGATGGACAGACAGATGGACAGTGACAAGGCATGTAATAACTGAAAGCTCCAGACACATTGGGATCATTAAATGCCAGTCCCTACTGCCTCATCACCCCTTTCTCCTTCTCATGCCACAAACTGCATCCAGTCCTTCTCTGGTTCCTCCAGCTGAAACATCCTGAAGTGAGAGGGCAGCCACTCAGCATCAGGAAAAACAGCATAAGGTGAGGACTCCATGCGATGTCCATAGTTTGACTGTGAAAACAAAGGCACTAGACTTACTTTTGAACTTTGATCATTATGTGCCAATGTTTCCAAGCACTCAGCCATGGAGTCCTCAATTCTAAAAACAGCCCAAGCCTTCCTGTGAACGCTCACTCAAAAGCAAATGCATTAGGGAAGGACGTCTTAATGCAATTAGGCCAGGGTGCCATAAAAATGACCCAAACAACAAACCTCCGTGGATACTATATACTGGACAAGCTTCACGAGGCCAATGCAGGCCCAGTGGGCATCTGGAAAACATGAGCAGAATCAATCAAATGTGGGCATCCCTTCTCTGGACATTAGAGTGTGTCCACACATAGGGACCACTGGGCGGCCAGTGTCTGCCCTGTTTTGGAGCTCAGTAGTAGGCATTCAACAAGTGTATATTGAATAAACGTCTGGGGCTGGTATTAAGGAATCCAAGTTATAGTCATCTTACTCTGGATAATATGACAGACTTTTAAAAGTAATAAAATAAAACAAAGCTTTCAAGCCGGTAAGTCTTTTGTACTTAATTGCAAGGTCCACTTCATGATCGAAGCTGGTTTTTAGCATATTATTTGGATTTACAGAATAGAGTGACCAATGAGACTTGAATCATTAAAAAAAAATGCAACCCAATTATTTCGGCAACCATCTATTTGATTAGGTGCATTCTTATAGCTTTCTTCTCACAAACTCTGAAGAGAGCAGACCGGAGAAGGTAGGAATGGTTCACGCACTAAAATCACAGGCAGAGAGACTCCAGCACAAGGCTGCTCATGAGAACGCATCGGATTGATGTCTGCTCATTAGTGAGGCTTAGATGAGGCCTTGAAAGCAGATTAGGGGAAGAAGTAGGGGCGAGGGGAGAGGGGATACTGGAGGGGGAGAAGCAGCCCACTCCTCAGAAACTTTATGCACAGTGGGGACTGTGAAGAGGGCTTGGGGAGGTGGGGAGGAAGGACAAAATGTGTCCCCACGTGGGAGATGTGAGCAGCATAATCCATCTGGTGACAACGTTTTGATTCTCGCCTTAGCCAAATGGACACCATGTCAAGAAAGCCCGGGCCCTAGCACAGAGCACAGGCCTCTCCTGAAGGGTGAAGCAGAACACATCTGCAGGTAGCTGGACAAACCACGGTAAGCTCAGTCCATGCTGATAGTGAAACCGGGCGGACACTGGGGACAAGCCACGTGAGTTAGTTCTTGCGAGGAACGAACTTCACACCAAAGCTCGAGGGGTGCAGACATCCAGTCTGGAGGTGACCAGTACCATGCACTCACTGATGATGCAGAAACTGTGGTGAATTTCCAACTAAGATCTCTGCATCTAGACTTAGCTTTCTTGGTGGTTAGGCTTCTTCTTCCTCCCTCCCAACTTCCTTCTTTCTCTTTCTCTCCCTCCCCTCCTTAGCTCTGATAGGTAAGCCTTATACGTCTGTACTAACAATGGCATCAGGGAAACGCCTGGGTCCCTCCACCTTGTTGGCCATGGCCTTCTGCTGCACTTTCCACGTGTCCTCTCCGTTCACTCTCACAATGCACTTCTGAGACCTTGGAACATGGCAGGGAGATCAGACACAGAAAGCAGCACTGTGTGCCCCGTTGGGTGGCGCTGAGTCATGGGCTTCTGGTCAGCTCTTCCGAGGGTCCTCCGACCCACTGGCACCGGGTTTTCCCGACCTGCTGGTAGGTGGAATCTCTCCCCACCTTGCCTCCATCTTGGTTGCAGATGCGGCCTGAATCCACAGCTGGATCCATGGCTTGCTATGGCCCACCTGCCGGGCGTTCACTTTCCCTCCTGCACCTTCTTTGGTTCTTTTCACCACAGTCCCTGCCTCCCTGCGGTACATTTCTGATAGCAAATATTTAAAAACATAATAAAGACTTCTTTTGATCCTTCTGTGTGCTCAGTATACTGCTAGAGGGATGAAACACCCTGGTAATTCAGAGACTTACCCAAGTTTTAAATATCAAAAGTTTAAGACGGGTCAACTCCTTCAATCTAGATTTTAACAATTTTGTTTCCCATTGAAAGGTACATCTGTTCTCATCACAGGAAGCATGTCATATCTTCAGGTAATTGGATGTTGAGAGATAAACCATCAATCACTCTATGCGATGACCTTATGGATATTGAAGACAGAGCCCTTCCCTCGGCCTGGCCTGACCCTCTCCTCGTAGACACCTACTAGTCCTTCGAAACCCAGATGGCTGTCACCTGTCTGGGAAGCCTTCCTCAGGCCGGGGAAGAGTCCTGGATCTGCCCTGGAGTTTCCCCAGTGCCCACCTCTCACCTCATGACAGCCAGCAAGACTGGATTGTGATTTACCTGTCTACTGTCTGTCGCCTCCAACAGACAGTAAGCACCTCCGAGGCTGGGCAGTGAGGAGGCCATCTTTGCCTCCCTATCACATTGTCTAATGCGTATCAGGCCTGATACATGTTGGTGAAGTGAATGAATGCCAATGTCCTGCCTTTCACTTCCCAAGCTAAAGATCCCAATGCTTTCAGCTGCTGTGTAATGACAGTTCCCAGGAGGTGATGCTGTGATGGAAATAACAGGGCAGAGGAAGTAGAATGTTCCTCCATCTGGCCCAAAGCCATACTATTCAGGGCACAGAAGTAACTCGTGTGAGCCACTGCCTTCTGACCTCCTGCCCACTGCCGTGCCCCCTCCACCCATGGCCTCTGCCAGGCAACGCCACACCGCCTGGAGCCACTGGAAGGGGCTGCTCTGGTCACGATCCAAAAGGCAGAATTTCTTCATCTCAATTGCACTGCTTTTCCCATCACCACTGTGTACATCCTGAATCCACTCTTTGGAACCAGAGAGTATTTTGAGGCGTTAGAGCAAATCAGCTGTCACAGACAAGGAATCAGTCCCTTCCTCGAGGCAGTGGAATGCAGGTCATGGAGCCAGGAACAAAGCTGAAATGTGGCCAAATGCGCATCTGAGACTAACGCAATAGGGACTCACACACAGGTGGCGTTTAGCCACCCCCAGGATCTACTCAGAGAAAGCATGGAAGGGAGATGAGGTGCCTTTCTAAACACGCTTGGGAAGCAGCCAAACCAAAATGCAATCAGGGAATGAAAGTCGGTGAACTGGGAATTAAAGCAATCAATCAAGGCCTGCTGAAATGAAAACGATGACTCGAGGATGACAAAGCGAAGGAGCGGGTGGCTGGCAGTTGGCCTTTAAAACAGGAGAAGAAGGTGGGGGTAGGATAGGTAAGATCTGGTCAGCATGGATAGGCTGTTCTGATCAGCCAACAGGAAGAGCCAATCTGCTTGCAGAAGCACCCTTCGGTGGGGAGGACAGCCTGGAGACAACCCAGGCTTCATCAATATATCCATGGCCCTCTAACTCCAATGCTCCAATTACTTGTTCAAAAGAAAACTGGTTTTAATTTGGTTTCTCGGGGAGCATTTCCTATAGAGAACGTGCTTATTTGTTGGCATGCATATCCAATCACCCTGCAGGACACAAGTCTCATTATGCTTTAGTAAATGGACACCCCTGTTTTTTTGTTTTTGTTTTTCCCATAAATCTCTGAGTCTGGTTAGTGTGAATCAATTCAGGAAGATCGTCTGAACAGTATAAATAAACAGATCTAATTTAGTTTCCAAACTGTTTTTTGTTTGCTTGTTTAGAGACAGGTCTTATTCTGTCACTCAGCCTAGAGTGCAGTGGTACCACCATAGGTCACTGTAGCCTTGAACTCATAGGCTCCAGCAATCCTCCCACCTCAGCCTCCTAAGTAGCTGGGACTATACTAGGCACATGTCACCACGCCCAGTTAATTTGTTAAAAAAATCTTTTGTGGAGCTGGGGTCTCACTATGTTGTTCAGGTTGGTCTTGCATTACTGGTCTCAGGTGAGGCTTCACAAGACTAGTCTCTAAAGCCAAAGTCCAGACCGTGGGCCCACGTTGGCCTGAATGAGGCACCAAACTCCCCTTCAAGAAGCTTGGTAACATAACATGCTGGCTGTCGCCTGATGGTAATGCAGTGGATTGTTCTCATGAGCGTGAATGCTCCTCATACTGACAGGAATGGCAGCCATTCAATCCCCGGCTGGGGACTGGACTCAGGGACTCCACCGTGTCCTCCTCTGGGAGTGCTTGGGCTCCTGTTCTTCCAGAAACACATGGATTCCAAGGGAGGGGACTGCCTTGGTGAGGATCAGCCTTGGTTTCAGAAAAAGGACATGGCATGCAGATGAAGCCTTCCTAGTCCCACACTAACAAAGTAAATAAGCTGATTGCATGGGCAAATCAACAATCATGTGACCAAGCCTTGCGAAGGGAACACAGCAGTAAAGGGAACTTCCCTAAGTGTTTGCCTCTAGGCAGAATGGTCAAAGGTCTCCCATCCATGGCCCAGTCCAGCTTGACCCATCCAGCCTGCTCTTCTGCTTGCTCCAATTTGGGAGTGGGGCTCCCCTTAGAATCTTCCCCAGCTTCTATACTAGTGAGACTTCTCTGTGTTTCTCCACAGCCTGTGTATCCCTGAGCAGAACTCGGGCAAATGATCATAAATCATCTCCTCGAGGTTGTGAGAAGAAAGGCAAACTACATGACATCACAACATCGGGGATGACCCACGAGACGCTGAGTCTCATCTTGAATGGGAAGTGTGATCCCTCGGGACCTGTGATGTCCTGGCTGAGCCAAGCCTGTCACATGGGACACTGACATGCTCACCTCGGAGCCCAACCCACATGGTCCTCAGCCCTTCCCAGCAGTGTAAGCTCTGCAGGCAAAGATGCTTTTTGCAAGTCCTCATCCCCAAAGGAAGATTCTTGGCAGCACAAAGAACCTATCAAATGTGTTTTAAAAAATGACTATCCTTGATAGCAAAAAAATATTTCTCCTTCCGAGCAATGAATAACAGAGAAACAAGTGTAAAGACCAAAAGAGAGCACATTTGTCAAGTACCTGCACCAGCAAAATGAGGACTGTTTACAGGGCATGCAGAGAGGAGAAGCTGTGGTGCCGTGGCCTATCCCAGCCATGGCCTGTCATAGCCACTTTGGCTGCAGCCTGCTATCTTGGCGTGACAGGCTTATCTAACGAAAAGAATAATGCTGTACTCTAAAACACGGAAGGGCTGAACTCTTTTCCATTACAGCTGGTGGGGAAAATGAGGAGCCCTGTGAGACCCCCAGAGGGGAGCTGACCTCCTGTTGGGCACAGCATGCTCGGTGACCTTGCTCACAGGTCTGTGGATATGGATGGAAACAGGGATGCTAGGCACGTGGACCCGTGGGAAGTGGCAAGATTCAGAGACTGATACCCACGAGTTCTACCTTCGGACGCTGGTTCAGTCCAGTGTCAACCTGTGCCATCAACACCAACCCAGGCACAGGACGATCATGACCACCCCCCAACCAGGCCACTGTGCCCTGCTCCTGTGCTCTCCTCCCTCCCCTGTTCCATGCTCTCATCTCTGCTTATCTGACCTTCTGGACATACCCTGAGTAGTGTCTCCTCCCTCCTTAATGCCCTGTCCTCAGTGACGGCTTCATTTTGTGAACTCCTGCAGCTGTGCACAAGGCTCCAGACCACCAGCCTCGAGTTTATCACCCTCTGCGTCAACAACTAGCATTTCTCCAGAACCTTCTTTACTCCAGGCACTGTGCCAGGTGCTAAGGACATAGAGATGACAAAGATGCGATGCTTGTCATTGTTAGAGTACTAACAATCCACATGGCGAGACAAGATGGATTCCTAAGTAGATTAATCTGCCAATGGTAGTAGGTTCGAGGCTGGTGGTTCTCCAAGCACAGTCGTGTTCTGTACTCAGTTACACCCAGGATCTGGCTTATCACCCATGGGGGTCTGGTCATCTTACAGGATACAACTGAGATGTCCAAAGGTCCATTCATTCTCTGCATGGTGCTCTCAGATCTCCGAAAGGCACGAGGGTAAACAGAAGCCCAGGCTGCCATTTTGAAGTCTGACACAGTCACGAAACCAACCTGAGACTGGCCTCTGGGGCAAAGCTAATGGTGGCCAGGAAACCATTAAGAGTGAGCTTGTCAAGCTTATACTCAAAACAGAAGTCAAAAAACATGGCATGCCTTTGCTTAATACTACCCTTGAACCTTGGCACACGTTGCACTATATGCTGAAATTATAAGGGTTTGCTTGCACCATTTGTCAAGTCAAACCCAGACGTATGTGCCACTATCTCCATCTCAGACCTCTCTTGAGCTCCACAGGTGCACACGTCATGCAGGGGATATCTCACAGGGTCTCAGGCTTAGTGTGTCCAAAACTACATTCTTGATCTCACCCACCTCCTTGGACTTGTTCCTCCACTGCTCTCTTCTCTTTTTTCTTACCACCTACACAGTTGTTGAAACCAAGAGCTTGGGCTTATACTTGACACATCCCTCTCCTTCATCCCCCACATCCAAAACCCATCTCGGGCCTCTGCACCATTGCTGCCTCCCCAGGAGCAACTCTCTCACTTCCTCAAGTGAGCCTCCCAACCAGTCTCTACCGTCCACACTTGCTGTCCAATATCTTCTCCACAGAGTAGCCAGGATAATCCCCTAATGGAAATAAGATTGGGTCACACCTCTGTCCAAAACCCTTCTTTGGCTTCTCACTACCCTTGGGTTAAAACCCAGACTTTCTAGGTTTCTCTTTGCTCTGGCACTTGGTTGCTCCTCGAGTGTTTTGTTTTGACACTGGTCTTGGATGCTACCCTAACCACACTGGCCTTCTTCCCAACGTTCTCCTACCTACGGGCCACAGCAGACATGGTTGGTCGCCTACTTCTGATCTATTTCCTGCCTTCTTCTTCACTCACTGAATTGTTTCACTAGGGCTTTTCCCTCCTCCACTTTCCCCGTCACCTGCTTCATTTGGTCAACCATAATGATCTGGTTTTCTTTGTCAGTGACTAGATTAAAGGAAACACCAGCATGCTGGATCTTGTGTGCTCTCTCTGCACCACAAGAGGACACGGCAAGAAGGTGGCCATCCATAAGCCCGGAAAAGAGCCCTCACCAGGACCCGAATTGGTCAGCACCTTGACCATGGACTTCCGAAAGCCTCGCCAACTATGAGAAAAAATATCTGTTGTTTAAACCACCTACTCTGTGGAATTTTGTTATAGCATCTGAGCTAAGACATCACTGCTTAGTTTTAAATTGCTGATCCCAATAATTCTAAGAAACATGTGTCAACATGTACCTCCTCATAGCTGTACCAACATCTTCCCCAAGGCCAGTACTCCAAGGAAATAATTATACAAAGGGAAGACCAAAAAAACTGAATTTAGTTATTAAAAACTGTGTATTTATTCGTAAGTGTTTAAACTTCAGTCACCTTCAAAGTACTCTCCAATTGATGTAATATACCTATTGAAACACTTTTTCCACTGCCCAAAACAGTTTTTGAACTTACCAATTTTGATGTATTTTAGTGCTGCTGCTGCTTTTTAACTTATTCTACATAGGCAAAACGTTTCCCTCTGAGGACTTTTTTCATCCAGGGAAACAAAAAAAAGTCACTTGGGGTGCGATCAGGTGAATAGGGAGGCTGGGGTACGTTGGTCATGCTGTTTTTCGGTCAAAAAAACTGCTGAGTACTCAGCTTGGTGTGGGCGATTTGTTCATGTAAATCACCCATCAAGAAATGGACAAATGTGTTGAAAGAACCATCCCTACCCCTCCAAAAAAAATTCACCAAAGCCAAACACAGTCTTTCACAATGCTGGCTGGTACACTGATGCCAATGGGTTCCTAGAACACTTGCCTAACAGGGGAAGCTTGTGCTACAAAGGGCTTGCCCTCCAAAAAAAAAAAAATTCCAGTTTTTCTGGGTCCTGCCTTATATACAAGTTCAAAGGGAACCTATGGACATTAGTGCAGACCAGAGTAGCAGTTCTAGGTTCAGTACAGACATAAAAAAATTAACAACCACACAGCCAGGAAAAGGGTAATTTTTTCCAGCTCCAGCTAAAGGTTTCTCTAGTCAGCTGACACCAGTTTCAGTCCCTGACAGGCAGGGGACTGGCCTACCATTTATTAACTCGGCCTTCCATAGTCAAGGTGGGCAAGGCGGGACCTCTGCTAAGAATTTTAACTGGGTGGGTAACACAGGGCCTATGTTCAGTGCTGGCTTACACAGAAACCTCCTGACAAATGGTATGCAAATTGTGTGTGTGTGTGTGTGTGTGTGTGTGTGTGTGTGTGTGTGTGTGTGTGTTATTTTATTGGGAAGAGGGTCCACAACTTTCAGTAGATTCTCCAAAGGGTCTGTAACCCTCCTCCCCCACAAAAGAATAAAACTACTGCAGAAGCCGGTCAGCATGTTTTGAAAGTGACCGCGCTAAAGCAGTGTGATGTCCTCGCTTTAGAGCTCAGATGAATCTGCCCTCTACCCAGTTCCATAAAAGAGAGTGCCACAAGCCAAGTATATGATAATGGATAAAATTCTCCTGTGATGATAGCAAGCACCTACTGGAGCTGTCACCTAAGTCCACACTAAACTACAAAGGCTGCCCAGCTGAATGTGTGCTGTAGAAAGACTGTTCTTCCCAGATAATGAGGCAAAGCTGGTACAGGGGAGATGTATCCAGCACTCCTGGAGGACAGGATGCCACAGACTGTCATAACTTCCTCCAGTCACAAGCACCTGCGGTCTGCCATCATGTGCAGGGGGCTCTGTCTGCTAGAGAATGTTCCCTTCCTCAGGGATGATGAGGAGGGAAATTCATTTCCTAGCAATTACAGAAACTAGTTGGCCTCAACCCACTCTGTAAGTGTGTTCCATAATAAGCATTTGGAAGTATAACTGCAAAAATAAACTGTAATTGAAAAATAACCTTACAGTCGACTTAGGCAAAACAAATAAGAAACAAAATCGATGATCTGATATAGTTGCCACAAGCCTATGGCCTAGAACTTTACTTTCTGGGTTATGGAGATTTGGTATCTGAAAAGAAATTGGAGAACTCAAAGGCGAAGTTTGGATTTTCACTACATTTTTTTCTAATTATGGTTTCTTCTGGAGACAAACTCGTATTTCCATAGTGGTCTGTAGCCCCCCAAAAGCCAAGGGGGAACATGAAAAGATATTCTTGCTGGTCTGATGGTCGTGGGTTATCAGAACTTATTAACATTAGTGTCACTAAAGTTGGTATACACCCTCTACTGTTACATTTGACTGGCTTAAAAAAAAAAAAGAAAGAAAAGATACCATCATTAGGTATTAGAAAATGCACAACGGGCTATCACTTCACACCCATTAGGATGGCTATTATAAAACCTGGCAAGTAACAAGAGCTGGTGTGGATGTGGAGACCAGGGGCTCCTGGTACTTGCATCAGTGATGCAAAATAGTTCTGCTGCTGGAGAAAGCTGTATGCTGGCTACTCAGAAATTAACATAGAGTTACCATATGAGTCGGCAATTCCACTTCTAGGTATATACCCTAAAGAATTCAGAGCAGGGATTCAAATAGGTATTTGCAAACCTGTGTTCACAGCAGCATTATTCACAACACCAAAAAGTGGAAACAACACAGATGTCTATTGACAGACAAGGGGATAAGCAAAGGTGTATTATTCAGCTTTAAAAAGGACGGAAATTCTCACACATGCGGCACCTTGGATGAATCTTGAAGACACTGTGTTACATGAAAAAAGCCCTACACAAAAAGACAAACACTGTGTGGCTCCACTTTCATGAGGTCCCTGGAGTATTCAGATTCATAGTGACAGGAAGTACAACAGATGCTACCAGGGGCTGGGGGAGGGGCTACAGAGAGTTCTTGTTTGATGGGTGCAGAAGTTCAGTTTGGGATGATGAAAAGTTCTGAAAACAGATAGTGGTGATGGTTGTGCAACACTGTCCAAGCATCCTTGTGAAGGCTACTGAATTGCTCACCATCCTTAGGTACTATGGCTGAAACGGTCAATTTTATGCTATGCATATTTTGCCACAGTTAAAAAACAGGCCAGGGTCGGTGGCTCGGCCTGTAATCCCGGCGCTTTGGGAGGCCAAGGTGAGTGAATTGCCTGAGCCCACGGGTTCGAGACTCGCCTGGGCAACTTGGCGAGACCTTGTCTCTATAATAAATAAAAAATTAGCCGGGCGTGGTAGCACGCCTGTAGTTCCAGCTGCTTGGAAGGCTGAGGCAGAAGGATCGCCGGAGCCCAGCAGGTCGAGACTGCGGTAGCTGGGAGCGGCCACTGCACTCTAGTCTGGGAGACAGAGTGAGACTCCAACTAAAAAAAAAAAAAAAACCAAAAAAAAAAACAACAGGGGGAGAGGACAAAGTCAAGAAGCGACACTTACAAGATATAGGCGATCACCCCGATGGACCAGCAGTCGACGGCTTTGCTGTATGGTTTCTGGGCAAGGACTTCAGGAGCTGTGGAAAGACAAAGACACAGCCTGACAATGTATTTTATTTGTTGAATTTTTTAGCTAGAAAAAAAAAAATGAGGTGTGTGTGTGTGTGTGTGTGTGTGTAACTGGAGATCATCCACTGAATTCAATTAGCCAACCAACAAACACAAACTAGGTGGCTACTTTATGGCAGTGCTGTGCTCAGCACAACGGCTCGGACCGGCTGACAGGGAAGGGAACACTCAGGTGTGGAGTCTGTGATGTCACCTCAAGTCGACTCAAGGCAGCACTCCTGGCCCCTGTGTCGGGCCTTGGCAGATGCTGTGGGACATGAATGTGAGGCCTGCCCTGTGCCCCTGCGGTGTTTAGTGTGGTGGGGCTCAGGGCTCACGCTAGCCCGGGCCCTGCTCCAGGCCTGCTCTTAGCGGGTTCAGAGCTGTGGGGGGGCGGGGTGTCAGTACTATCCCGCCATTTGTTGATCTCAGCCCCTGGATCCCGCCTCTGGGTCCTAGAGCACTGTTCATCATTCATCCCCTCCACGGTCGGCTCGTCTGGCACTGTCCCTAACCCCGTTCCTGGCTTCGTGTCACTACCCACCCGGCATCCGGTGACCGGCAGTGTCTGCCACAGTAAGGCCACTCAGTATCCATTAGTGCAAAGAGTAAATAAATACACGAAGAGATGGTGAATCTCAGTCACAGGTAAAACCTCGTCTTCCCCCAGAATCAACTGACTGAGCTGTCTTCAGCACAGACTTTCCAGAAAAATGAAAAGGGGAAAGAACAGCAGAAGCTGGAGCTCGTACGGTACTTGTTATATGCCGAATCGTTGTGTTCTATGCATTCACCCACTTACCCCAACAATCCCTGGGGGGAAATGCTACTACCGAGGTCACCATTATCCCCAAATTACAGGTGACAACACAGGGCTGCCAAGAGGTCAGATAACCTGGCCCATGCGACCCCAAGAAAGTGGTCTCTATACCAGTGTCCTTTCAGAAGGGACCTGCCGTGAGCGGGGTCTTGGGCTACTCATTCATAAGCATAATCCTTTGAACAACTCTGACAATTATCATTATCTGCACCTGATAGATACAAAAAATGAGCCTCTGAGCAGTAACTTGTCTCATGTCACACAGCGAGAGAGGGAAGAGCTGGGATTTGAAACCAAGCCAATCTGATCCATGTCCTGGCTCTTTCCACTTGAACATACTAATAAGGTGACAGTGTCTTCTGTCTGAAAGAAAAATCTTTTTGCAGAAAAACTAACACGGAAATTCTCTTTCATTCTGTTGACAATAAGTATCTTCCTGAGCAAGAACAGGAAGGTCCACACACACTGCTGAATGTCTCTGCTTATATGACAGTGAGAAATAGAACCCACAGATAATCCTCTATCTAATTTGGGCTTTCAGTCTCCAATTTCTCCAAACTTCCTATCAGACTTATATTTATATCCATTTGTATTTTTGAGGTGGGGTTTCACTCTGTCTCCCAGGCTGAGTGCAGTGGCACAATCATGGCTCACTGCGACCCCAACCTCCTGGACTCAAGTGATCTTCCTGCCTCAGCCTCCCGAGTAGCTGGGACTACAGGCACATGCCATCATACCTGGCTTTTTTTTTTAGAGATGAGGTCTTAACTATGCTGCCTAGGCTGGTCTCAAACTCTTGGGTTCAAGCAATTCTCCCACCTTGGCCTCCTGAAGTGCTGGAATTATAAGCATGAGCCACTATGGTCGGTCAGACTTTTAACCTTTTTAAACAAGAGTAAAAGTAAATACGTTTGCACACCTTTCTTTGCTCTGTTCACCCTCAAAGCAGCAGCGAGAGAGAGAGAGAGAGAGAGAGAGAGAGAGAGAGAGAGAGAGAGAGAGAGAGAGAGAGAGAGAGAACTGCAAAGCAAAAGATCTCACAAACCAGAGCAGCCCTGGATGGCTGGAACCGGCTGTACCAATGCTTCCTCCCACCCCCACGAGCACTAGGAGCGTATTTCTCAGGCCCTTCCATTATGGGAACTGACAAAAGGGAGCACGCACCACAGTCAATGTCTTGCTGATTTAAGAGGCATGCCCTTCGTGTGCTGGCGCTTGAGTCTGCCGGCCCAAGAAGCACAGATGGCGTGAGAAGTGACTGCCTCTGCAAGGAGCCTCGAGGCTCCCTCGTGGCTGATGGAAGTGCAGAAGTGGCAGGAGGACTCTTGCAACACCTGACCAGCTCCCCTCCCGCAGAGCCAATGGCAGGTTCAGGCAGGTGCCGGGAGGGCAGAGACATGCAGGGGTGTAGAAGCCCAGGGTTCAGGGCCACAGGGACCTGCGGGGCTCTTTAGTGACATGGCAAGCCGGCCTGGCCCGCCACCCCACAGAGCCAGATATCAAAGGACACAGAGGCGCTGGGTGCTCAGCGCAGGCTTGAGGACACAACCTCATGTCAAGCATCAGGCGCCTAATGGTGACAGACACACAAAGGAGGAGCACAGGGAAGGAGGCTGTCTGCACTCTCACAGCAGCTTCTGCAGAGTATGAGCGAAGACTGGCCGCTGCCCTGAACCATGAGGACGAGAGCAGGGAGAGCCCACGGCCACGGAAGCAGGCTGTCCTCCTAGGAGGAGCTGATACTTTTGTGTTCCTGTGAGTGCTCCAGGCTCACGGCAGGAGGGAGAATTCTTTAAAGGAACAACCTCCTCCCACTCTTCGTCATCTGTTAGAAGGAGAAACAACCTGGCCACCATCCACTGTTCAGAGAAAGCAAGAATAAAGACCATGGTTTTCTTCTAGGAATCCACACAGTGAGGGACACTGACACATCAAACATCTCACCTTCAATCTGGCAAATCCACCAACACACTGGGCAACTGTGCAAGTATGCACAGACTTGAAAACAAGGTGCTGACTGGTACGCTTGGAGCTTGGATGTTACTTAAGACGTTTAGATTCCTGAAACCACAGACTAACTACACTTAAAGCATTTTTAAAATATGAAATTCTGTTTACATGGTACAGTTTATGACATCAAGTATATGGTTTAAAAAACGATTTCCGGTTTGGATAATAGCAAGGCTGTTAGGGAAAAACTTTAAATTATTAACAAATAAACACCAGGATAACAATATTGGGGCTAGAAATTTATATATTTGTGTCAATTACTTCCTTTTGGTGTTGTGTCTCATCTGTGTTATATTAAGCAACAAAATGCAAATACTTTTTAACCAATTGGAGACAGGTAAACCATATGCCTTCTAGTGAGGTCCTTAATTGCATGTGGAAACAAATGCAGATGTGAAAATAGAAGTGTAAGGTAATGAGGAAAAAGACAAAGCAAACTGAGTTGGAAATATTCCCAACAAGTTCCAGTATTTTAAAAACGGTATAATGGCATGCACACCTATAGTCCAAGTCTTAATTTCACTTGTGACTGCTGGAAGCAACGGCCCTTTGGGACATGGTTTGAAAAAGCCCTACCAGGGTCACTTCACATAGCTACTTTTCATCTCACAGAAGATCTTGAAAAAAACCGAGTTCTCAGACAATATCCAAAACCCTCCTGACAATCAGACATGGTGACCAAATCATGCTGCACCCCAAAGCACGTGGGGGGAGGAGTAGGAGAGTGGGGGGGTGTTTCTCTCCTGCTTACCTCTTTTGTCCACTGTTGGCTCCACTGCCAACCTGTTGGCTTCACCTGGTCTTTTTGGCCCA
>NW_007261176.1:204051-232098 GCF_000164805.1 Carlito syrichta
TCTGAGCTTTTTTTTTTTTTTTGAGTTGGAGTCTCACTCTGTCACCCAGCCTGGAGTGCAGTGGCCACTCCTGAACACCGCAGCCTCGACCTGCTGGGCTCCAGTGATCCTTCCACCTCAGCCTTCCAAGTAGCTAGAACTACAGGCGGTTGCTACCACGCTCGGCTAATTTTTTGATTTATTGTAGAGCTGAGGTCTCGCCAAGTTGCCCAAGCAGGTCTCGAACCCATGGGCTCAGGTAATCCACTCACCTCAGCCTCCCTAGGCGTGGGATTATAGGCTGAGCCACCGAGCCCGGCTTCTCTTGAGCTTTTTAGAGGCCAGCTTTCACCCTGAGAGTCAGCCAAACTGCCTACTGTGATGTTACTCGTCCCAGACCACTCGGCAGGAACTCTGCTATAAATTTCACAAATCACAGCATCCAATTTACAAACTTGCAGAAGGCAAATGAGCTTCCAGGTCAGGGAGGCACAGAGCAGTCTTCCGGGGCCTTGGAAGCTGTGAGGGGTCTGAGCACAACCACAGTCCCACCTCCTGCCAGTACTGCCTGGAGAGGTCCGGGAACTTCCTGGTCGAGGAGAAACAATATTCTCTTCTAATTGTCTGTAACAGAATTCATGTGTGGCAGAAGGAACTGGTAGTGACTCCCCATGACCCTCATGCCTCTTTGAAGCTAAAGAATTTACTTGGAGCTACTGACAGAGAGGCAGTCATAAAAAGGCCTCATGGCTTGGGTGTGATGCCATCAGCCCCCAGGCAGAGCAGGAAAGGGCACACAGCCACAACAGAAGGAGCATCTGCACAAGGGACAAGGTAAAGTCTCTAGGGGCTGTCACTGGCTGTAGACACCCACCACCCTGAAGTGCTGGAAGGGACATATGCAGTACAGGTGACAGGTCCAGCCTCTGACTGTCCCTCAGGCTTGCCCAAAGCCTGCCTTATGGAGCTGGAGAGAACAGGGTGGGGGTTATGCGAGTTGGGCGTGACAGTGGGGTTCTCAGGTCCACTCACCAAAATCCCATAGCACACTGGTCTCCTGGACGCCCACCATACCTCACACATCCCTTTACTGATGTGGAAGTCCCACTGCCAAACACCAGCCTTCATGCTGCTGAGGACAGGCACTAGCTCTCGTGTGGTATGTTCATGGCTAGGCACGTTCTGGCTGTTCAGCACTTGGTTATTCAGCTGAATCCATCTGGTCACCACACACACCATTAGCTCTATGGAAAAATGTTCTCAATGTTGACACAACTGAGTTACAAGTCCACTTAGCTGACCCCAATGTTTCTGATGAGTAGGTACAGGAAAAAAATAAGACAAGAGAGAGGGGATGACAAATGACTTTTGGGACGCAGGCAACTGTCAACTGGGAGGTACTTGTATTAGGTAAAAGCAACATCAGTTGTTAAATACCTTTCTATGAACAAATGACTTCTGACAGGAATTCTGGGGAAGAAACAGGCAGTATTCACTCTAATTCTCTGCTTGTGAATGTGTTTGTCACTCATGTTACTCTTTTTAAAAACTTTTCTCAAAGGGGTTTCAGAACTACTAGGGCAGAAAAAACATTTTGTTAACACGATCTCAGAACTTCCTTCCCAGTCAGATCTTAGGTGCTATTAGTTCAGTTTTCTTTGCTATTCCTGATAAAACAGTGTCCCATCAACCTATTTTGTTTCCACCAGTAAACGAAAGCCTCATCTCCATGTAAACCATGCAGACTTGGCAAAGGGTCCCACAAGCCACTAGAGATCTTCGTGGACAGATAAGGTTCTCCTCCAAGCCCAGACTTACTTCACGCTGTTTGTAAAACACTAGGTTTAGGATGTAAAATAATTAGATTTATTACTGTGAGACTCACTACCAGCCCACTCATGGAAAATTCCACTTCGTGGCAAATGTTTCTATACACCAGGCTATTGATTTAGAGTAAGTGATCATGGTAGAGGGAAGGACTCCAGAGATTTCAGGAAAAAAAAAATTTCAGAAACTTTTCATCTTGTTTTTAAAACAGTTAAATTGCCAGTTTTCCTTACTGAAGAAGGGAGAGGAAAAAAAGGCTTAACCAAGTAGAACTGAAAACTAAGAGAGCAGCTGTCTTGTGGGGGCGAGGAGGGAGGGGGCGCTGCAGTAATCAATCTTCATGCGCTTCTAAAGTAGAGAAAGAATTTTCCCTGTTCCCGAGCACTCAAGGATGTACAAGAGGGCGTTTTCTGCTGAGAGGGTGGAGGGAGCCCAGAAGCCCTCTCCCTGCTGCCAAGCTCAGATTCCAGGTGATCTGCTCCCTTCCATGGACGTTTGTTCTGCTCTCAGTCCCTCAAAAGTGACCACCTCCAGTGGCGGAGGACAGTGTCACATCAGGAGCAGCCCAGGGGGACAGCAGCAGCCTAGAAGACAACAGTCAATGGTCCAGAACCAATGGGACCTGGATAGTGTTTCATTCAGTCGCTTAATCAGTAGTTACAGGGCAGCCTCCAAGGGCTGGGTCTCCTCGAAGGCATTCAGTAGTTACAGGGCAGCCTCCAAGGGCTGGGTCTCCTCGAAGGCATTGCCTTTACGGAGTGAAGAAGGCAGACCTGCCCCTGCCCCGTAGGGTTCCTGTTCTCGAGACACAAGTCACAGAAGTAATTAGGCAGGGAGAGGCGTTTTTGATTCTTAAGTTCAACTTTGAATACAACTGAAAGCAGCCAGATGTCATGGTGCAAGCCTGTGGCCCCAGGTATTCAGGAGACCAAGGTAGGAGTTCAAGACCAGTCTAGGAAACATAGAAAGACCTCAACTCAAAACAAGCAAGCAAGCAAACAAAAAAGAAACAGAAAGCAAGACCCGGCCAAATGTCAAAAAATAAAAATAAAAAACCCTGAAAATACTGAGCTTACTCTAAATAAAACTGTTACCTCAGATCCAGCACTGAATCAGGGGACAGAATGGAAGGCTGGGCTCTGAGCCAGGATATCCTGGAGGGTTCCTTCTCTCTCTGTGCCTCAGTCTCCTGTCTGGAAGGGCATCAGTCACCCTTTCCTAGAGTCATGCCTTCGTGGAAAAGAGTTTGAGCTCAACTGAAGCTCTGAATGGGGTACCTCACTTTAAGGAACACTGTGAGATGATTGTGTCCAGGGCTCGACACTTGGATCAGAGCCAGTCTTCCTGTCCCTAAGCAGCTGCCAGTGAGAGGTGGGAAGATACACAGCACCCTTGCTGGTGGATGCATAAAGACAGGCTACTGGATCAAACCCAAGAAGCTGTAATACTGCATGTCAGAGAGGTGGCGAGATGCTTCTTTATAACAGAGGGAAAGATGACATTTCTACCCAGCAGTGGCCAGGTTAGCGATGGTAAGAGTATGAAGATCAAGAAAAATGAAGTTTAGCTTCTGTGTTGTTAGAACCTCAGACATACATTTCAGAGGAGACTTTGTCTTCAGGAAGAATGCTATCATGACAAGGAGGTGATACTTATTGTGCCTAGTCAGGCTTGCTTCCTGTCAGCAGTGGCATTTTCAACAGCAGGGGTATTAAAAAAGAAAAAAAAAGTCAGCTAATGAGGGACTTCATAAACCGTTGCTGCTTTATGTAGGCTTCTTAGAGTATTGCAGTCTGGATGGTCGGCAGATAAAAATATGGCTGAAGCACGAATCACTCATTGCCTGTGGTCTGTCTTCCACCCAGAGTTTCACAAGAGACGTGGAAGGTTCTTGCACTGGCCCTGGCCGCCTTCTGCTCTCTCCTCCTTCACCCAGAGCTGTCATTCACTAAGAACGTGTTGCTAAGGAGTGGCTCACTCTGGTTTTCCTAGTAGCCTGGAATTTTTCCAGAGGCATGAAAAGTCCCCATGAAAGCAGCACCCTGGTTTCTAATCACCTTCCTGATCTGAGCTGGGGCTGCTGTGCAAAGCATCAGAGGCAGAATGTGGAGGAGTAAGGTTAGGGAAGAGGATGGGAGCAGCCTGGGAGGCCAGCTGGGGTTTGGAAATATGGGAGAAGTCAGCAGGCCTGAGGGAGGCGTTTCAGAGCAACGTGGCCATAAGCAAGTCATCAGGGCGGTCCGTAGCGGCTGTCCAGATTACCTTCCATCCTCTCTGGTGTGTGACCACGACGGGATGGCTGCACAAAGGAATTCAGCCAGTCCTTTCTTTTGAAATCTGACAAGAAGTGACACTTCCAAATTAAGAAGACTGTTACAGCCATGCCAATGTTTGGGGTTTTATTTATTACAAAGAAAAAGAAAAAAAGAGCTACACAACGCTGCCATCCCTCCTTCCTACCATGACAAGATGCCATAGTTCAGAAACTGTGATCTCCATCCCACATCAAGTATTTAAAGAAGAGTCACGAAGGAATTCTAGAAAGAAGAAAAGTGCTTTGAAAACGCTGTGTAAAGGGATTTTGTGGGACTGTGTGGGATCCTCAAAGGTGGGCTTGGGTTTACTTTGCCCACGTTCACTGAGTCAAAGTCAGGAAGAGGTGCAAGACCCTATGAGTCTCCCCATGCAGGGGCCCTGTCCTCTCCAACAAACGGGGTCTGGCTGCAGCACACGCCGTGACAAAATGTTCGCTGTGGGCTCTCGCTGAGTAGCTGCTGAGAAAGAAAATTCTTATGTGGGTCCTCCGCCTACTCATCCGTGCCCTGTACGACAGTTTCTCAGTTACATAAAACCCTGTTTCAACACTCACAGTCTGAGAGGACGAGCACAGTGATGTAATGCTTACAGTCATGGACCAAAATATGGTATTCGGGTGAGAAACAAATAAAAGCAAGCTCTGTGGGGAACTACCACATCAAGGAGCGAAGATTAAAGGGCTGGGCACAGATGAGCTACTAGAACAGATGAAAAGGACCGAGATTCCTCAGAAGACAGACATGGGTGCTGGCCGTCAACTTCATCCAACCTCTTGTCTGTTCTGAGTGGATACGAGAAAAATGACAATATCTTTGACATGTGGATATTTACATAACTCAAAGGTTGCCGAGTCATATCCACAGGAACATATAGTTTTGATACCAGAAAAAATTATGAGCACATTTAATCCAGCCTGTTTATTTTATGTACAAGAAACGTGGTCGGGTGTAGTGGCTCAAGCCTGGAATCCCAGCACTTTGGGAGGCCAAGGCAAGAGGATTGCCTGAGCCCAGGGGTTTGAGACCAGCCTGGGCAACTTGGTGAGACCTCGTCTCTACAATAAAATTAAAAACAGCCGGGTACATGTCTATAGTTCCAGTTACTTAGAAGGCTGAGGCACGGCCTGGCTTGGTGGCCCAGTCTGTAATCCCAGCACTTTGGGAGGCCGAGGCGAGTGGATTGCCTGAGCCCGCAGGTTCGAGACCTGCCTGGGCAACTTGGCGAGACCTCATCTCTACAATAAATCAAAAAATTAGCTGGGCATGGTAGTGCACACCTATAGTTCCAGTTACTTAGAAGGCTGAGGCACGGCCTGGCTTGGTGGCCCAGTCTGTAATCCCAGCACTTTGGGAGGCCGAGGCGAGTGGATTGCCTGAGCCCGCAGGTTCGAGACCTGCCTGGGCAACTTGGCGAGACCTCATCTCTACAATAAATCAAAAAATTAGCTGGGCATGGTAGTGCACACCTATAGTTCCAGTTACTTAGAAGGCTGAGGCACGGCCTGGCTTGGTGGCCCAGTCTGTAATCCCAGCACTTTGGGAGGCCGAGGCGAGTGGATTGCCTGAGCCCGCAGGTTCGAGACCTGCCTGGGCAACTTGGCGAGACCTCATCTCTACAATAAATCAAAAAATTAGCTGGGCATGGTAGTGCACACCTATAGTTCCAGTTACTTAGAAGGCTGAGGCACGGCCTGGCTTGGTGGCCCAGTCTGTAATCCCAGCACTTTGGGAGGCCGAGGCGAGTGGATTGCCTGAGCCCGCAGGTTCGAGACCTGCCTGGGCAACTTGGCGAGACCTCATCTCTACAATAAATCAAAAAATTAGCTGGGCATGGTAGTGCACACCTATAGTTCCAGTTACTTAGAAGGCTGAGGCACGGCCTGGCTTGGTGGCCCAGTCTGTAATCCCAGCACTTTGGGAGGCCGAGGCGAGTGGATTGCCTGAGCCCGCAGGTTCGAGACCTGCCTGGGCAACTTGGCGAGACCTCATCTCTACAATAAATCAAAAAATTAGCTGGGCATGGTAGTGCACACCTATAGTTCCAGTTACTTAGAAGGCTGAGGCACGGCCTGGCTTGGTGGCCCAGTCTGTAATCCCAGCACTTTGGGAGGCCGAGGCGAGTGGATTGCCTGAGCCCGCAGGTTCGAGACCTGCCTGGGCAACTTGGCGAGACCTCATCTCTACAATAAATCAAAAAATTAGCTGGGCATGGTAGTGCACACCTATAGTTCCAGTTACTTAGAAGGCTGAGGCACGGCCTGGCTTGGTGGCCCAGTCTGTAATCCCAGCACTTTGGGAGGCCGAGGCGAGTGGATTGCCTGAGCCCGCAGGTTCGAGACCTGCCTGGGCAACTTGGCGAGACCTCATCTCTACAATAAATCAAAAAATTAGCTGGGCATGGTAGTGCACACCTATAGTTCCAGTTACTTAGAAGGCTGAGGCACGGCCTGGCTTGGTGGCCCAGTCTGTAATCCCAGCACTTTGGGAGGCCGAGGCGAGTGGATTGCCTGAGCCCGCAGGTTCGAGACCCGCCTGGGGACAAATAAAAAATGAGCTGGGTGTGGTAAAGCACGCCTGTAGTTCTGGCTCCTTGGAAGGCTGAGGTGGAAGGATCGCCGGAGCCCAGCAGGTGGAGGCTGCAGCAGCTGGGAGCATGCCACTGCACTCCAGTCTGGGCAACAGAGTGAAACTCCAAATCAACAACAAAAAAAGGAATTGGGAAGAAGACTGAGGTGGAAGGATCACCTGAGCCCAGCAGGTCGATGCTGGGGTGGCTGTGAGCATGCCACTGCATTCCAGCCTGGGCGATGGAGTGAGAACCAGAAAAAAAAGAAAAAAGAAAAAAAGAAACAGAAAGTCCAGGAATTTTTTGTTTGTTTGCTTTTAGAGATAAGGTATTGTTCGGTCACCCAGGCTGAAGTGCAGTAGCATGATCGCAGCTCACTGCAGCGTTGAACTCCTGGGCCTAAGCAATCCTCCCATCCCCGCCTCCAGAGTAGCTGGAACTATAGGCACATGCCACTATACCTGGCTAATTTTTTTTTTTTCCCATTTTTTTGTAGCAATGGAGTCTTGCTACATTGCCCAGACTGGTCTTCAACTCCTGGGCTCAAGAGATCCTCTTGTCTCAACCACACCCAGGGATTTAAGTGAAAGGCTTAGGCCTTCCTCTTAGCCAACCAATGACAGAGACATGCAGGATACTTGCATTTGAGTCCTCCTGCTATAGCTGCCACCAACTACAGGCTGGTGGTCTTCAGAACGGAGGTCCTCGTCCCAACACTTTGCTGGCTGGACCCTCTGGTTTCCAAGAGCTCACCATAATCTCAAGTCCCAGATCAAGTCCTAAAAATGTGGTGATCCCTGAATTGATATCATTCCTCTAACTTGGCAAAAAAAAAATGCTGAGATGTTGACCAACTGTTCTCCATCTCCACTTAGAGAAGAACAAGATGGAACGTGATTAAACTATTTTAGGCAAGTTAAGGCACAGCTAGACCAAAGACATCTGCCATGGCTGTGCAGGCAACATGGCAACTAAGTTCTGGAAGGAACTGGTACAACTCTTCCCGACAGCTTCAGTAACAAAGTCAGCCACCACCCAAAGAACCAAGGTGCAGTTCTGCTTATAAGCAGAACGAGGGTCCAGAGGCAAATGCTTTTTCCTATTTCTGAGTGACATTCATAATGGAAGAGTGTGGTTATGATCATGCACACCAAATGAAATATTGCTTCATGAGGAGTCCTCACGAAAGAAGCTCGATGAAAAAAATTTCTCACTTTGCTCAAAAACATCATACAGCAGTTAAAGTCTCCTCTCCTTTTCTCAAATGAAGTTTAGGATTCCTGAAATCACCTGCCAGGAAGAGAGCAACATGCTTGCCCTTGCTCTTGGGAGACACTTTGCCACTTGATCTACAAGGTTTGAAGTTTTTCTAAGATAGTTTACTTTTCTTTCTGAATCTAAGAGAACTAAACCCACAGAAGCTAAAAAATTGTATCCGTGTGCAAATAGCAACATTAATAAATAAAAACAACTCCAGCCTGGGCAACATAGCAAAACCCTATCTTTACAAAAAATTTTTTAAAAATAGCCAGGCATGTTGGTGCGTGCCTATAGTCCCAGCTATCTGAGAGGCCGAGGCGGGAGGATCAGATCACTGGAGCCCAAGAGTTCAAGGCTACAGTAGCTATGATCATGCCACTGCACTTCCAGTTTGCGCAACAGGGTGAGACCCTATCTCAAAAAAAAAGGAAAAAAGAAAAGAAAAAGAACAACAGGTTCTCCTCTCCCAAGTAGGAGTGTATCTGCAGTCTCCCGTGTCTTATCAGATACGTGGTTGACATATGTGCTTTCTGTCACTTGCTACTGATGTTTAGCGAGTCAAGAGAACCCATTTAGATATTTTAATTAATGCAACTGAGAAAGTAGCATAAGTAATTTCACTGACTTTCTCAGCTCTGACTTTTATCTCTTACTGGTGACACCAAGGGGAATGTTACTTGACATGTGACATTAAACGGATTCCAAATCCAGGCCAGTATCGTACTGACAGCCACCATGTTATCCCGAGGAGCTGATTTCCACCAGATGGGCCCACTGCTTCTCCCGCCTTACTGCCAAGCGCTTGCTTCCACCAGCCCTCTCTCCAGACCCAGCGAGCCTGCTAGTTCTCCCAGATCCCACGAGAAGCAAGCCATGACTCTGGGCCTCTCTCCTGCTGCTCGCCCTGTATCTGGAACTCTCCGGCTCTCTGCCTCGGCTCTACCCTTTCTCCAAATCCTGCTTCCTCCAAGAGTTTCCCCTGGTGACGCCAGCCCCTGAAGATCCCTCTCATGCCTCTGCTTCTGAAATACAGCAGTTACTGTATATTTGAAACACGCTCCCTTGTGCGGGTCTGCACTGCCCACCTGCCACAATTTCTTGGCCCATGAGCCGCCTGCAGCCCAGGGTCATGGACAGAGGGATGCCCGTCACCTCCTGCTATCAGCGAGTGACATGCTGTCTCCATGGGCCGTGGCTCCTTATAAAGGGTGTGGAAAATCTGGGCAGCCACTCCAAGTCAAAGGGTAAAGTCCAAATGCTTCCATTCCTATTGCCTTCTCTGGTCGTGCCCTGCGCATTGGGATACTTGGAAAAAAGAGTCTTTTTTATGGTTTATGTGTTATCAGAGAGCTCATTTAAATTGAAGTAATAATGCTGGCAGAATTAACTATTCAGCTGAACAGTCATTTAGATAATAATAAAAATAAAACAATGGTTCACAAATTGAAACCAGCACTTCTGCCTATAAAGGGAACTAAAGCTATAAAGTTGTGATTACCCTGGGGGAAATGGAAGCTTTTCCTCTTCCTACACTCACACCTTTCTCCTAAATCCAAAGACAAGTGTCAGGCTGGAAACAGACAGCAACCTTTGCCTCTGGCATGGGCTCGGTGGACAGTGTGGCCCCTAGCATCTCGAAACGCCCTCTCTCCCTTGTCTCTCTTGGCTGGGTTCTGCTCTGGTCAAATGAAAAACTTCCCAGCCAGGATGAGGCTTCAGCTTCTTTGCCCAAAAGTCAAAATGGCGTCCCAAGAGCCTTGTAGGAGAAGCCACTGCTGGGGGAGGGGGCGGGCAGCTGTTTCCAGCTCTAGGGTTGACATCACACTGGTGTACACTAAGCAAGACCTGTTCACCTTCCTCCAGGCATTCCTTTAACTGCAGGGTTCCCAGAGACTTAATTAGCAGTTAAATAAATTTATAACTCAAGGTCCTCAAAACATTTGGCCAATACTGAGTCCTCCTCTTCCTTGACAAGTGGCAGCAATTGACATGTGATACCTTCTCCTTGAAGCTCTTCACTCGGCCACTAGGACACCACACTCTCCCGTTCTCCTGCTTCACCAGCTGTCCCTTCTCTGTCACAGTCCTCCTGACCTCTCAGCCAGGATGACCCCAGGACTCAGCTCTGGCACCTTTCCTCATCTTCATCACCCCCTCCTGGAGGGCTCATTCGTGCTCATGGCTAGTTAACACCTCTCCAAAACAGCCAATGCTCCCTGGAGGATACTGCGTTTGTGAATCTGCCTACTGGTTATAATTTATTTATCACCCTGAGTCAATCCATGTGTGCTTTGCTATTGTCTGTGGATATGGGCAGAGCAGCCCAAGATTTGAGTATATTTCAAGTTAAGGTGGAACAGGAGACACTTGCTTCTTGTTTCAGCTCAGACTGTAACAAGGGTCCTCTCCTTCTCCACTTCAGGACTTCCTTGTGGAAAACGGCCCCAGGCATCGTGCTGAAGTGCCATCCAGTGCTCTAAAGTGCAAGAAGGCTGTGATGTGTTTCACTGAGAAACTGTTAGAGAAGCTTCCTTCAGGCAAGAGTTACAGTCCGTGGGCCATGAGTCCAGCATGAGTGCCTTGACCGTATATAATAAACGGGGCATCTTTGAACAGAAACACACATCAATAACAGGTCATATATTGATCGGCTGATGAAAGTGACCAGAGGTTCCTGCGTTTCCTTAGGGGCAATGGGTCAGTATTCACTAAAACTCAGTGTTCACAGCTGCTTTCTAGAACATAACGATGCGAATAAGTAGAACAGACTGTATGTGGTTCCAGACCGGATCCTTCCCCAGAACTCCAGACTCACGTTCCAGCTGCCTTGACACAGCAAGTTTTGACTAACCAAAACCCAACTCCTCCTGGCCCTTTGGGAATGTGCCCATCCCATGGGCTCTCCCCAAGAAAAGGCAACTGAACCTTCCAGGTGCTCAGGCCAAAAACCCTTAGAATTATTCTTGGCCTCTTTCTCTCAAACCCTGCTTTCAATCTTTCAGGAAATCTTGAAGATAGCGCCCTTGAAATACATCTGGAATCTGACAGCTTCTTGGCACTTCTGCTGCAGCCAGCCTGGTCCAAGCCCCGACTATTTCTCACCTGATCAATGCCAGGGTCTTCTTCTCACTGGTCTCCTTCTTCCACCCTGACCTGATCCTCCCCGGGCCGGCTGTCCCAAGGCCAGTCCTTGTTCTAGAGGGATTCTGAAGCCTTAACTCAGAAGCCTCTGATGGCTACCCATTACGGGGTAACAAAAAGTCTTTACAGTGAAATCCTGGTCCACACCCCCTGCCCACGACTTTTCTGATTTTTACCCTCTTTTCCTTCTTGTCCCTCCTGCTCCTCACTGCGGGCCCACACACTCGGGCCTTCAGGCCTCTCCCTGTGCCTGGATGCTCTTCCCTCAAAGAACGGCACGCCAGCAGCTTCGCATCCATCTCATCTTTACCCCACGGTCACCCTCTCAGTGGGGGCTGCCCAATCACTCGTTGAACATCGGCACCGCCCTCTCGACACACACACCTCTTCCCTCTTCCCTGCTTCATTTTCTCCGCAGTACTGAAAGCCACCTAACACACATGTGAACTTTGCTATCTGCTTATAGTCTGTCTCCTTCCTGCTCAAATAGGTGCCATGGGGATGGAAAGTTTTGGTTTTTTTTTCCTTTTATTGATGCAACCCCAGTGCCTAAAACAGAAGGTAGGCACTAAGTAAATAATTCTTGAAGGGATGAGTAACGTAGCACTTACCATTCATGATTAAATCTACCTGCTTTCCCTCTCTCTTGCACAATACTGTTGAACACTTTGAGGTCAGCTGTACCTTATTTATATTTGTATCCTGACACCAGATACTGTACAGTCAGCCCTTGTATCCATGGATTCACCAACCGTGAATAGAATATATCTATCAGCAAATAAAAATAATACAAACGAAAACCAGTAAGGTATAACAACTATTTATTTACATAGCATTTACATTGTATTAGGTATTATAAGCTATCTAGAGATGATTTAAATTATGCAGAAGGACATGCCCCGGTTACACAGGCTAACACTACCCCCGGGCCCAGACCATTTTGCATCAAGGACTTGAGAATCTGCAGATTGTGTCATCTGAGGCGGCTGAGGGGACATGACTTGGAGTCAGAGCCCATAGTACTGAGAGATAACTGTACACAGCACACATCAGGAACTCAATAAATGCATGCTGAATGAATGGAAGGAGAAGAGAGAGAAACAATTGCTAGTATTCACGAGCCTTGTGTTTTTATTCAATTCAACAAGCGTCTGCACAAAGATGAATAAGACATAATCTCTGCTTGAGAAAAACCCACAGTGGAGTGGAGGAGGAGAGACACAGATAAATAGGGACCCTAATGCAATGTGACCAGAGTCGCGATGAAAAGGGGGCCAAGGAAAAGAACCAGAATGACGAAGGAGAGGATGGGGTAGCTGGAAAGCAGTTGAAGAAGGTAACATTTAAGCTGGGCTTTGATGGCTGAATAGGAGCTTGCCATGAAGACCGTGAGGGAGAAAACAGCCCAAGTTCAGCTGGGGACTGCCCACGGGATGTCCTTGTAGATACGAGTTCTTCACCCAGTCCCTTCCCTACCCTAAGGTTGTCTCCCTCTACCTGGGTCACTCCAGGTTCAGACTCCCCCAGGAGTCTCAGTGCTTAATAAATATGAACAATGGACTAATGTTAGTCCTAGAGTCCTACTCTCCACCCAACCCAAAGAACACTCAGTATCCGACAACAGAATTACCCAGTGGCTCCACTGACTACCATTTGGGGTAACAAGAGCAAGGGCCACTTCTAAACCCCTTTCCTGACTCACCAGCCATAGACACAGCAATCAACACAAACAGACCCCTCGAGGGCAGCACTTAAAAACCAGAGAACTGCCACTCATGGGCTCTGCCAACACCTAGAGAAGCAAAACTCACTTTAGAGAGTGTTGAAACTTTCCGACATCAGAGCCAAACACGAGATGCATGTGATGCATATGTAAATACGAACATGCCATGTCAGAACCCTTGAGCCACAGCCCAGGAGCCAACCTCCTGCAGGGACAGCTGGGCAGGCCACAGGATTTGCCACTCCTCAGCCTGGACACTTGGCTGGAAAGAGCAAAGCAAACACCGTCAGGGATACAGGGCACCATGGCCTAGCAGGCCTCCTCCCTTCTAATGTCTGTGATTCAGGGTGGTCAGAAGAGGCCAACCTTTCTCCCTCCATGTTTTTGGGTTTTTTTTGAGTTGGAGTCTCACTCAGTTGCCCAGACTGGAGTGCAGTGGCCGCTCCCGGCCACCGCAGCCTCACCTGCTGGGCTCCAGCGATCCTTCCGCCTCAGCCTTCCTAGTAGCCGGAATTACAGGCATGCGCTACCACACCCGGCTGATTTTTTGATTTATTGTAGAGATGAGGTCTTGCTGCCCAGGCAGGTCTCGAACCCGCGGGCTCAGGCAATCCACTCACCTCAGCCTCCCAAAGGCGCGGGATTACAGGCTGAGCCACCGAGCCCAGCTCTCCTTCCATGTTTTAAAGAGGCCTGAGAATAAGCTTGTCTCATCCATTTCTAATTGCTGCTGACTTCCACTTGGCCTGATGCCTTGGACCGAGCTGAGGAAATTCCACACGCACACCATGCACACCGACTTTCCGCCCCTGTCTCCACCCTGGGTGTCTGTCCTCCAGCCAGAGTCCAGGCCATTCCCACAACCATCATGGCGCTGTTCTGGAACACATAAGCGCTTACTCTGCCTTGAATCTCTACCACGGCCTGCACTGACCTCTTCAAAACGATCAGAGAGCAACCCTCGTTCTCTGCCTACTACTTATACACAATCCAGAGATATGAGTCCCCGCAAGACAGTACCCCCATGACTTCTCCCCTCTCAAGTTTTCACCATTAAATCTCCTTTCTCTGAATCTCTGTGGCTTCCTCCCGCCTCACCTTGTTTTCCACCCTCTTCAGCCTGCTCTCTTCTCCCCTCCTTGCAGTTACTTTGAAAACAGGCAGTTGTGACACACAAGTCTGATATGACGATGTAATTCTACGCCAGAACTTGAAGGGCCGTGAAGCGCCTCCAAAGTCATCTGGAGTTTCCCATAATGCTCCATGTCCCCCCAGCCCCACCCCTTTAGCTTGAGGCCAGCTCTCCTCAGCCTGCCTGGGAAGGTCCTGTGGTTATACCCAGAGACACACAAGAATGATGCTGTCACCGAATACTACCTCTTCTCTTTCAGGTGGGCTCACTTGCTGTGCTCGTGAAGAAAGGCCATCACGGTTTGCATGACAAGAATTCAGGCTTAATCTCCATTTTCCAACCTCACTGTTTTTCTTGCTTCAGACATACTTAGCTTGTGCCTTCTCCCTGTGTTAGGGCTCTGGCATGAGCTGGTGACTTCCCTGGAGTGCTGTCCTCTACTTCCCATGTGGCTGGCTGCTTCTTGTCACTAAAGCAACGTCCATGTCCCCTCCCCGTGCTCTCTGCCCCGCCCTACTTCCTCCTGATGCCTCCTTGTTCTTTCACGCACCCCCCTTTTTTTCTTTGTAGCACTTATGATCTAAATGACCCTGTTCACTTCTTTGTTCCTTTTTGCTGTCTGTTGCTCCAATGAAAAGTGTAAGCTCTATAAGAGCAGGCACTGGGTCTGTCTCTTCACTGCCTTGACCCCGGCGCCTACAGCAGCGCTGGGTACACAGGAGCCACTTCATGGACATTTGCTGAGTGAATGAATGCACGAATGTCAAGGAAGGTCTCAGAACAGTCCTACATAGTGCCAGTGGTCTTTCTCCAGGACCCCTGGAGACAAAGCATGAATCTCAGAGTCCAAGTGCTGAGACCTGGCAGTAGTCTTTCCTGCATTTTGTATGTTTGGCATAAAGAATCTGGAGTTATGGAAACACTTTAGTTCCTGGCGTCGCCAGGACAGACCAGGACTGACTGACTCCTGAGTGTGACCGTGTGGAGGTCTGAGTCAGCCTACTCCTGTGAATATTTTCTTCCCGCTGCTTCTACCAGTGTTTTGAAAGTTTTGTTGTCTGTACCATGTTGTCATCTAGCTATAAGCTACCCGAAAACAGATCGATGCAGTATTTCTGGTACTGGAACTTGAGGATTCTTTGGAATTACCTCCCAGCCTCCAGTCAGGCCCCCAACCAAATCAAACGGGACTTCCACCCAGCTGTTCAGGGGTTTCCAGGAGAAAGCGCTTCCCTAATAACACTTTCCAGTGTTGCCCATTTTTTTTTAGTCTTCCCTCAAGGAAAGTGAAGGCATCTGTGATCACATGCCAGGCTCAGATACTCAAGGAGACTGATGGAGTTGATGTGCGGGGACATGCACACACACACGTACACACACACTGTCCTTACCAACATAGCCTGGAGTTCCGCAGGCTGTGGACATCACATCTCCTTTGCCCTCCATTTTGGACAATCCAAAGTCACTGATCATTATTTTGGATTCCTCATCTTGACTGTAGTACAACAGATTTTCAGGCTAAAAAGAAAGATAAAATTTTACAAACCACATTTAAAGCTGGGTTAATCATGGAATACTCACCCAACCTCAAAACTTATTCACAATGTTAAGATGTCCTTGACCCTGACCTTCAGACACAGCAGAAGCATCAACTAAAGCCATGTTAGCAAAAGCAGTGTCAAAGGCCCTGCACAGACAGGCTTTCCAGACACGTTAGTCCCTTTTCTTTATTCACATTTTCTCTACTTTAAAAAATTAACCATATTTTGAGGCATTCTAGAAAGCTGATGTCTCTCAGACTTGCTGATTCAGCTTCCCTTAGAAGGGAACTCTCAGGACATGAGTGAACACATGCTGGTGCTCTTCTCCTCCTTTTGATTTGTTCCTTTTCGGAAATCCAAGGGGATCCAAGGGGCTCTGACCCTGTGCTCAGCAGCATCCCCTGGTGCCCTATGGCAGATGCGCTGCCCTTCACTGAAGCCAACTGACCCCTGCTCAGCCCCCTCCCTGGGAAGCAGAGGGTGTCATCTGGAATGAAGAATCCGGAGTTCCAGATGTTGCACTTTCCAGCCATGTGTCCTCAAGGACTGCAAGTTTCTGTCTGCCTTTCTGTGAAGTACGGGCTGTGACAATTCTTTGTCTGCTTCTCTAAAGAGTACATGACAGAGTCCAGGATGCAGTACTGCACACCGAAGGCCTTGTATTTCTTGTAGTTCCTATATTCCTGTCTTTAGTTCTGCAATGCAGGGAAGGGCTCAGGGGTGCAGTCCTGGGCTGACAGGGTATGCAATGAAGCATCATCTGCATAGTGTTTTATGTAAAATGGGGGGGGGAACGTCGCACTGTTCCTAGTAAGGAGAGGAGTGGGGTTTATGGAGAGGAGGTACTCCAGCCTCAGAGCTTGTCCCTGCACTGTTAGGCAGGAACTTGAACTCAGAGAGAAGACTATATTTTGTTGTTGCTGTTGTTTGAAGAAATGTCGCACTTGATGAGGGAAAACTCATCATCATGGGGAAAATTTTTTATGGAGGGAGATAATGTCAAGCACTGATACCTCTGCTGCTGTCCACAAACCAGGGTAATTCTGAAGATTAACCAAGTTTACACTAACCCTTAAAGGAAATGGGGGTGTGAAGAATCTCAGTGGGAATCTTAATTCCCCACAACTTTCCCATTGGCTCCCAGCAGCGTTCTCTCCTAAGGGATTTGTGGTGAATTTGATTTATAGACTATTCTTATGCAGAGTGATCAGACTGTTTAGAAAAGGTGGTTCTCTGTCTTGTGAGGGTATTAACCGGCTGGAGACGTAGATCTGATAAGGGCCCCCGCCATGTGGATCTCAGAGCTCCAAGGGGGATGCTGATGTGTTACTGACTCCAGAAAGGACTTGAGAACTGAACAAGACTCTCTCCTTGGCCAAACCGTAGTCAGGCTTCCCCAGGTCCTCCTCTCTCCTAGGCCTCAACCTTGGCCTTCCTTGTCCATCCCGCCCCTGCCAGGCCTGCACAGCCCAGTCTTAGTAAGACTCCGGCCAAGGCAGTTTGGAGAGAATCCCACCTCCCTTAGTATCTGACTGAGTTCCTCATCTTCCTCACACCACTTGTCAGGATTCTTGCTGAAGGCAGGCCAGGGTGACCAGACATCAAGGTCGGGGCATTAGAAATGTGACTGGCTATCAAAGGTGGGGGATTTCTGCTCAACGGATTCAGTAGGATTCTTGACCAAATTGCACCAATTTACAGAGCCAGAGAGCAGGGCCTAGTCAGAAAGAGGACCCAGACATGCCCAACTCAAGTTTGGTCAAAGGAACCTCTCTATGTTGAAGTCCTTGACCTGCCTTAGGCAAGAATCCCCTTCACCCCATGTCTGCTTAGTAATCTTCCAGCCACCAACCCTCTTCCAGCTCTTTGGCTAGAAATCCCCACTCGTCTTTGTTGTACTGAGTTAAACTCAATCTCTCTCTACTGCAACAGTCTTGAATAAAGGCTTCCTTACCATTTTAACAAGTGTCAAAATAATTTTGTTCTTTAACAGAGCCCAAAGGAAAAATACTCTCTGCCACCCAAAATAATAACACACAAAAGGTGGCATTTAACTGTCACATTACTCACTCTCCTACCTTGGAGAGATCATCTCTCTCTCTCATTTACTTTTAAATGAATTATATTTTCTAATCTAAAAAAAATGGTCACAGTGACTAATTCTGTGGACAAAGCAAAAGATCACAAGAAATTCAAATGTATACTGGAGAATGCTTTCATTGATTTTTAAAAAGAAAGTCAAACAGTCTGTCCATGGTTAAACTAGGAACACTGTAATACTTGGGTCAGAGGAGGAAAATACTCTAACCACAAAGTGCCTGTGGTTCACATTTTCTCTGGATGTTTAGGGATTACCCTTTGATAAGATAAACACTAATCGCAGCTACTGAGAGAGGACTTTTTTTGTTGTTTCTGATTTTTTTTTTTTTGAGTTGGAGTCTCACTCTGTCACCCAGACTGGAGTGCAGTGGCTGCTCCTGGCCACTGCAGCCTCGACCTGCTGGGCTCCGGCGATCCTTCTGCCTCAGCCTTCCAAGTAGCAGAACTACAGGCGCGTGCTGCCACACCCGGCTAATTTTTTTGATTTATTGTAGAGATGAGGTCTCGCCTGCCCAGACGGGTCTTGAACCCACAGGCTCAGGCAATCCACTCACCTCAGCCTCCCAAAGGCGCGGGATTACAGGCCGAGCCACCGAGCCCGGCTTGTTTTTAATCTTTTTTCTTCCAGGACTTCTGCAGCTGCAGACATAAGTGAGAAGGCATGGAAAGTAAATGACTTCACGTTGCTAAACAAGGCTTAATCCAGGCAAGGGATTGCCAAGGGCCAAAAGTATCTATACATTCCTCACAGAAGAGATTCAATTGAGTCAGTAACGTGCTCTTTAGAAGAAAAATTACCCTCAAGGAGGGTTAAACCAACTGGTCATTCACAGTTTAGATCAATACTGTTAACTGGCTTGAGACTTAGTAGAGACAGGGCATTTCCTGGGGCACTGGGAGTGGAGGAGCAGGGATGAAGGTAGGGGAGAGGACAGGCTCAGGGATCATCAGATGGGGGCCCCAGTCCACAGTCAGAGGGCTACGGGAGTGGGGAGCACAGGTCTGGCCCCCACTACACTGCAATTCTTCCTGGTGTCCGAAGAAGACTGGGGCTCACTGGAAAGACTCATTTTTCCCCATATATTATGGAATCTTTGCAAGACAATTGGTGGCCAATATTGGAGTTGGAATATCAATCCCAACCCTTTATAATAATCCACATAGCAAGCTCTAACAAGATCTGAATCAACACATTTCCGGCAAAGTTAATGTTATACATCACCACATTTCTAATCCAGTGATTCCCAATGGGGGGGGGCCATTGTGCCCCCCAGATATGTCTGACAATGTCTAGAGATACTTTCAGTTGTCCCAGTTCCAGGAGCGGCATCTTGCAGATGGAAGGGAGGAATGCCGCTTGAACTCCTACAGCGCCCAGGACCGGCTCCCACAATAAAGAATTATCCAGTCCCACATGTCAGTAGTGCAGCAGGTGAGAAACCATACTCTAATCCGAGGTGGTAGTAGTAGGCACTTTTGGTCTCAGTCTTTTGAAAAATAACTGCTGATTGTCTCTAGTAGCTTCCTGGGGCAACAAGACATAGAATAGCTATCTGCAGGCAGGGGTGGGGCAGGACTCCAGACTGTGTGCTCATCTTGAATTAACAGGATCATGTGCTCTGCTGCTCTGGCCTAGATTACATAGACCGTTTTCAGTTTTTTAGACGTTTATGAAAATCTAATAGGCCAATTTTAACTTCCTCCCCCTGGGTCAAACTCCTCTGTGCCTGTGAAAAGAGATCACCAAAAGGTCCTACAATGGCAATGTTCTTTCCACAGTTATAAGCCCAGTGATCCCAGAGTACTGCAAGCTGGGAGCTGCAAGGACTCCCCCAAAAGCATTGTGGGAGTAACACTCTCCCATACAGCCTGTCTGCCTCTCTAAGGGGGATCAGACACTGCACCTCCCACATACTGCTTGGAAATAATGTTTCTAGTAAGTACAGATGGACAGTCCATCACACCATGTCTCTGCGGTCACCACGCAAACCTGTTCAGAGAGCTGCCTGCTGTATTCTGGAAGCTCAGGTTGGCTGAGCTAGCTCTCACCTAGCCCTTGGCAGAGCCTCCAGGCCTTGAAGATCAGGTGACCATGCTCACAGCCACTTCTCCTGTCCAGAAGCCTGCACAGGCAAAGGCTGCAACAGCTCCACTGACTCTCCCGATACCCTCTTCCAGCAGTTTTCCAAGGGTGGATCCCAGACCTGTCTGTGTCACCTGCGGACTCGTTGGTTCTCAGGCCCCACTGGAGACCCACAGAATCACAGCCCTCTGGTGGGACCAGCCGTCTCCGTTTTTATAAGGTCTCAGATGATTCTGATGTGGCCTAACATTTGGGAACCCCTGCCCGAGACAATGGAACATGGCAACATAGGAAGAAAGCGTGACAGCAAGTCTCTATGAAAGGAAAGTGACACTATTTTGTCCACTGGTGCCCAGTAGCAGATAATGGGCAGGTGCTGAAACTCTGTTTTAACAAATGCTGATGACTGGCTCTTTAACTTGATTGAGAACCCCATGGTAAGTGCATAGCATGGCTTCCAGAGAATATAATCCTCGCGTTTATGGCACGAGTGGCGGAATTTCTCTCTTGACTGGTGCAGTAGGCTCTGAGAGCTGTAACTGTTGTAGAATGAAGGCTCATTACAGCTTGGGTCAAGCATGCCACTTTTCACTGTTCTCAAGTTCACACATGTGAGGTCTCCGTTGGTACTTATGCGTGGTATCTACCTTGGGCTATCCGTGCGACAGCTACCCTTTGGTGCTGTGTTTGGTTTCTATCCCTCAGTATCTACACAGACCTGGGGAGGGGGAGGTAACACTAAGGTGCCCATATAAGGCCTGGATCTTTCCATGCTAATGAGTGAGGGGTCGACATGCCAAAACCTCATAAAGGAAAAGATAAGAAAGGAGCCTGGGGACTCCGGGCGAGGGCTGCAGTTGTGGCTCTTCCAATCTACCTTTGCTGCTAACCTTCTAGCCCCTTCTCTCTCTGTCCACTCGTCCAACTCCCACTGCTTTTCTTTTATATGTTGTGATGTGCTGAAATGGGGCTGAACTGGAGAGGGCACTGTAGAAATGCACCAGGAGGAGGGTTTACGCGGCCTGTGAGTCCTAAAAGATTCTTAAGACGAGCTTGAAGCGATAGACACCTACCTCCCTGTGGCCCTTTGGCTACAGAATGGTTGTAAAATCTCACAATGGCCAGTCATATTTGATCTTCATCTTCTTCGCAGCTACATCTGGGTCCCAAAGGCCCTGACATCTAAAAATATACCAACGCCCACCATTCATTCCACCCTCTCTACATCAAAGTGGCTTCAGCCCCCAAGAGGAAGGGAGCCAGTCCCTTAGGACAGGTGCGTTGTGGGTTGAATAGTGGCTGGGGGGTGTTGCCAAGTGTTGGCCTCACCTTGAGGTCCCTGTGGACGATGCCCATCCTGTGGAGATAATACACAGCATCCAAGACCTGGCGAATGAGTGTGCTGGCATCCTTCTCTGTGTAAAATCCCTTCTCCACTATCCGATCAAACAGCTCACCACCGGATACACTGTTAAAAAGAGGAACAAATTCAAAGTTTGAGAGGACCTGTTAAATTGTGCAGAGAAAACCATCCTTAAGAGCCGGCAACATGATAAAAGACCCAAACTTTTTTTTCAAAAACGAGTACATTTTCAGATTTAGACTTTCCCCCATCTATTCCCCAGAAGCTATGCCCAGAAGTGTTTTTATGCCATGGCAGCACACACATTCGGAACAAAGTAAAAGAAAACAAAATAAAAACAAACACTAGTCACATCTGGGAAGTCTCTCCTGGCCTCCGTCTCTGTTCTACTGTAATGATGTAAAGTTGACATAACCTTCCTGGAGATCAGCATCCTAGGACACAGGGAGATGGCCCTGGCTAAGACGGCTTGTTGGCGAGAGTATCCTTGAAAGACCGAGGGGAGTTGTAGGCAAGCACTGGCCTGCTGACAGGCTGTCTGGGGTCTTGACCAAGTTCTGCTCCTAATATGTCCATTGCTTTGCTTTAGTTTTGGTGATGCCATTTCATTTTATTTGCTTTGATTTTTAGATTGCATTTAACATTAAAAAAATTATCAAAGTGGTGACTAGGTTGGTGTGGGTGGAAAAGCCCTTGTCCACAACCTCTACAGTCCTTTCAGCTCTGATACATTATGCTGCTCCAAGTCTAACGAAGTAATGGAACTGACAATCTAGAACAGAAACAACTCACCAAGTCCTCCTTCTAATCATTAAGCCACCTTGGAAATACACTCTAAGGGCTATTTTAACACTACTGAAAAAAAGAGACATTTTCAAAAACAACATGAAACAGATTTATTTGAAATACTAAAATTATAAAGCAGTTTTTAAAACAACTCTTACAGCTTTAATAGATACAGTAAAAGACAGGCCCTAGCAATAACACACACATACACAAGCACACAAAGATATGATTCATTTTCTGTAAGTCCTGGCAATTAATGTGCAATAACTGATTCACTGAAACTTTCTTTTCAAAAGACTAATAAAGAGGAAAATCACTGCAGCCATAAAAGGCCTGTGTGTTAGTCGCTTTCTTTGCTTATAGTCACTGCAAGCAATATTGTGCTTGGATAACGTTTCATTTTCAAAGCAAAATGACAACCTAGATAAGAGAAAAAAGGTGCTCAGGAGAAACAAAAAGCAATTCAAAGAGTGAAAAGAAATAAAAATGACTGGGGAGAAAACGACATTTTGATGACCATGTTGTCTAAATGATCCATTTCTAGAAAAGCCAAGATCCCAAGATGTCCCTTCTGATGCCAAGTTCTTTCCATCCGTTTTTGTAGAATCTTCCCCAGTAAGCTTCAATGCTGGAAACTCTGCAGGGTTGAAAGATGTACTCTGAGAGACAGACTGTTGCCGGGGTGGGGGAAACACTCAACTATTCATTCAACATCTACTGGGTGCCTATTACGAGCCAGAGGCCATGCCCAGTGAGTGGCAATCAAGGCAGCATTAGCTGTAAAGGAGGAAGAGGTTTTTTTTGTTGTTGTTTTTTTAAATTTTGAGTCAGGGTCTCACTCTATAGCCCAGGCTGGAGGGCGGTGGCAATATCACGGCTCACTGCAGGCACTACCTACTGGGCTCAGGTGAGACTCCCGAGTAGCTGAGACTACAGGTGTGCTACCATGCCCAGCTAATTTTTTGATTTTTTTGTAGAGAGGGGGTCTCGCTATGTTGCCCAGGCTGGTCTAGAACTCCTGGGCTCAAGCAGTCCTCCCATCTCGGCCTCCCAAGGCGCTGGGATTACAGGTGTGAGACACTGTGACGAAATTAAAAAGGCTGTTTTGGTTTTGCCCTTCCAAATCTTCTGTCACTGGTCCACCTTCAGTCAGGGCATCCCTGACAGGGGTTCCAGCACTTTCTCACCACTGTCTGCCTCTAACACCTCCTCTCCTCTGCAGCTGCCGAAGGACCTCAGGTGAGATTGCTTACCCCCGCCTTCCACCACCCAGACCACCTCCTGCCCTGACTAGTACTCCATGACTCAAATCCTGCCCTGCCCTCTCCTTCTATCAAACATATCTGTCCTGTTTCCCAGTCTCTCAAGGTCCTTTGGTTTTGGTATGTGGTATACAAAGGGGATCCAAAAAAACCCTGGAATTATCTTTTGAAGGGCAGGTCCCTTGTAGTACACTTGGAGTTTGTTCCTCCGGATCAAGCAGTCAGCCAAATTTTTTATCTGGACGTTTTGAGAAGGTTGCATCACAATTTGCTGAAGAAACATCCCGAACTGTGGCAAGCAGGCGACTGGTTCTTCCACCATGACAATACACCTGTCCACACCACACTCAGTGCTCAGCAGTTTTTGATCAAAAACAGCATGACCCCATGCCCCATCCCCCATTCACCCGATCTCACCCCAAATGACTTTTTCATGTTTCCCCGAACAAGAGTCCTCAAAGGGAAACGTTTTGCCCATGTGGAAGAGGTGAAACAAAAAACAGCAGAAGCACTAAAAGGCATCAAAATTGATGGGTTCAAAAACTGTTTTGAGCAGTGGAAAAAAATGTCTTGACAGGTGTATTGCATCAAACAAAGAGTACTTTGAAGGTGACCGAAGTTTAAACATGTAAGAATTTTTTAATTAAAAAAGTTCAGTAAAAAATTAAAAATTTTAATTTTAATAAATTTTTAATAAACAAATTCTGGGTTTTTTGGGTCCCCCTTGTACAAGGTATGGACAGATTCTATTGAATGGAAATATCTGCACTTCAATTGTGGCAGAGAGTGGCTAAAAACAGTAAAAATTATTGCTTTTAAAGATCAACCTGCAGGCTCCAAACCTAATAGACACGAGGCTGAGAAAACTAAATAGCCACAAAGTGCTTTCCTGGAAGTGCAAGATCGTAACCAATTTGCAACCAATTAGCCTGCTGAGTTGCGTCGGCACTAATAAACCGCTACTTCCTAAGATAGCCTCGGTGTCACAGCCTCTCTGGTTTTCCACAACACAATAAGGCAGCAATGCTGTGAAAATTGTAGCATAAGTATCAAAGGGCAGGATATGTTGTCACAGAGTCTCAATGCTCTGCACACTGAATATCTTGCTTCTTAAATTTCATATTGCACTAGGGCTCTATTTTTCTGAACACCGCTCAGAAAGAATTTGGTTTCCTTAGAAATCGAGGCATAGGAGAAAAGTTTAGAAACTTACCAATAAAGAAATACAACAATACTAATAAAAACATCTTGTATTTGCAAAACACTTAATACTTCTCAAAAATTTCCTTAAGCATGTATTTTAATAATCTACTATTATGGACCAAATGTTTATGTCCCCCAAAATTCATACACTGAAGACTTAATCCCACTTATTCTCAAAATCATGTGTGAGGTAGGCAAGGCTAGTACCACTGTTCCAGAAATACGTTTAGAATCACGGCGAGTTGCATGTCTCATTTTCAGGTAGCCAGACCACGTTCAGTTTGGCTGTTTAGCGGCTGAGCTGATGGACAGGTTGTTTTCTTGAGTCAATCACCTTCTATGGCAAGTCTCCTCTGTGCATGGTTTAAAGTTCCACGTTAAAAATAAAATTCCCCAATTAAAACATGCAGACTTCACTATAAGAATGGAGTTAGGCGGGAGAGGGGTCCGGTGACTGGGGAAATGGAATAGAACCTTCATAGATGAATAAGTAAAATGAATTAATGGTAGCTATTAGGGGACAGGCTCAGCGTTGGGGAATGCAGATATGGAAAGATCAACTGGCTACCAAAGATTAAGGAAGCAGAAGACAGAAGAAATGGTCGAAAATTCTCTCCTCTTCTGAATTCCAACTTTGCGGTTTATTTAGAAAAACCTGCCTTTGCACCGAACTTGGGTTTGCTCAGTCTCTAATCTTCCTTGCCTATTACAGTGTACTGCTATCAGATTGTGTGTGAATTTTACATATGCACATGTGAAATAGTTTGATATAATTATCTCAGTAAAATTTCAATTTATTTGCAAAATTTTAAATAATGCAAATTCCTTCAAATTAAAAAATAATCATCAAGAAACGTAACATCATCTCAAAGTTGCTGGATCGAGCGAACTGTAAGCTCTGATTACACGGCGGTATACTGCAATGCAGTACAGGTTTGTCAGTATGCAATGCAACCTTTGTTAGGGCTGGACCAACTGCTGTTGTTTATATGCACTTGAACTTCATCTGGTTTTGGTAAATATCCTGTTATCTTACAATTTACTGCTAATTATATTCTAAAGTATTTATGTTTTATAACAAGATCAACTACATATTCACTAAAAGGCGGCACTTGTGCTAATGGTGAAACATGGGCTCCAACCATCTATCACCCTAGAAAGGAAGCTGGAATCATAAAATAATATGAAGAAGGCATAACAAAACAATGCTGTGAGAGCAGTCTGAGAAATACTAGCCACGATGCTGGGGGAATAAAAAGCAGTGGCACAGCCAGTAGGCCTGGAAATTCACAAAGGCTGTCCTCCTACGAGGCAGGAGAGTGGAAAAGACAGGGCAGCTGCTGCAACAGCAATGCGGTCTTAATGGCCCTGGAGCAACGCTGGTTATACATGTGTTTGCTAAGAACCATCTCTCCTCTCTCTCTCCCCCTTATATTCAGTCCTAAGAGAAAGGCACTCTTGAAATATACAGGTTGTGATGAAGAGAGGCCACAAACAAAGCATTTTTCAACTGAGAAACCCCAAGGCCCGGAAGGCAGATAGGAACATTTTTTAATCCAGCCTGGGGAAAGGAGAGTTCTATCTTCTCAATTTTTTCCTCAATCAAGTCCCAACTTGGCAGGGCCTGGGATTTCCCTCCTCCCCTGCAGGGCAGCTCCCGTGGTCCCAGGCTGGTGCCTGTAAGCCCCATTATCTCAGTGGCTTTGGTGCTTGCACGTCCGGCTGGTGGGGGAACGCCCTGATCTGTTCCTGGGAGGTTAAGGTTTCACTTCATGCAACCTCTGCCCTCAGTATTTCCTCCTACTTTTTAAACTGTTATTCTTAGAATTTTGTTTCACAATATCTTCCAGGCTTCAATCTGTTCAGAAATTTCCAAAATACAAATGCATGCCATTCCATCTAATAGACTGGGTGCATTCAACCCCTTGTGTTCTATTACACTCTGATTCTGGCTCTTGCCTTCTCAACATCTGGGTGTTCTGGACTGAAATGTATATCCCTAAAATCCATCTGTTCAAGTCCTAACCTCCGTTATACTTCAGAATCTGACTGTATTTGGAGACAGGGCCTTTAAGGAGGCAATTAAGGTTAAATGAGGCGATGTAGGTGGGCCCCAATCCAACAGATTGATGTTCCCATAAGAAGATGAGACAACAGGAATACACATACACAGTAAAGACCATATGCAGAAACAGCGAGAAGGTGGCCACCTGCCAGCCAAGGAGAGGGGTGAGTCCATCCTAACACCCCAGGGAGGGCATAGGTCTGGTGGTATTTGACAACCAACGTAGTATTGTGATTTCTGCATTAATTAGATATCTTTCCATAACCTCATGCTATAATAAGATCTTACAAGGTGAGGGTCAAAATGCTATCAACCTAGCATAGCGTATTTCCTGAGATGTTCTGGGTTAATGAAGTATAATTGACATGCCATAGTCCCAGATAGTGACCTTCTGGTAGAACACAGACAGCATGTGTTTGTACCAACAGATGTTCCTGAATGCATTCGTTTTTGGAAAAAAATTGTAATTAGATCTTTGACTGTTATATATTGGCCTTTCTGCAATTAGTTCTAATTAGGAAGATTTAACTCGGCAGCACAACTATTTTTCAATTATGCCTTTTCTCATAGTAAAGTAAGTTTGCATTCCTTGAGTAGATAACAACTGAAAGAGACAGGAGATTGTTCTGGAATAGGCCAAGATACAGTTTGGTTACAGACAGCCCTTAAGACTGACAGCTCCCACGGACAGAGTGACCGGTTGGTTGTAAGCCATCTTGGTCTGTCGTGGGGAAGTGACTCTGCTCAGAACTGATGGAGAACTAGGCAATTTCACATTTGCTCAGAGATTCAGAATCTGAAGACCACTGGACAGGACCCCAAATTCATGACAAGCCTAACAGATGCATTTTAATTCCTTTGTTCCATTTCAGTGGGAGTCTATTATATGTATTTACTTTTGTTCTAGTGTTTCTCAGCCAACAGGGACCTCTACTGAAAATCTTCTAGCAGGTGCATGAGTGGGCTCACACATTCAGATAATCTAAGAAAGGTCTAACAATGCCTTTGAAAGAAGGAAGACAAACAGAAATTGCCTGCCTATGGCTCTGCCTTGCAAGATGCTCACCATTTATGTTAGTGAAGCCTCAGTGGCTCCCAAGTTCAATTTCTATCAGTGGCACTGACAAAGGCCCATTGATTCTGGCTGCTCGCGGCTGGCCCTGGCTCTGTGTCAGTTGCTCAGGCAAACTGCACAGCCCGTGGAGCTCTTGCTCATTTTTACCTTTCATCTCAACTTGTGGTTTAGTTCCTAGCTTGGAAGTCACTGCTTCAGAGAAACCTTTCCGAACCCCAAGGCCAGAACAGGTCCCCCATTAATTTGATCTAGCACCCTGCACTTCTGCACAGCACACACCAGTTACGCTGACTCGATAGCCTCGTGTCCCAGATAAGGCTTGTCCTCCTGTCCTGTCCCCGCCCTATCTCTGACTTGCACTCCATGAAGGCAGGGCCGTGTCTGCCTCATTTGCTGCTGTTTACACAACGCCTAGCACGGCACCTGACACAGAGAAAAAGAAAAGGAATATATGCCGAATAAAGAAAGATGTTGCACAAAACTACACAGAGAGTGAGGTGTGGACCTAGGTGGGAACGGTGCCCTTAAGCAGCCATGCAAATCCTGAATGCACGTGCCATGATGTGCCAACAGTCTGGCCGCTGAGCCAATTTCTCTTCAACCTCTACCTCATCTATCCATCCATC
>NW_007261176.1:232295-240517 GCF_000164805.1 Carlito syrichta
CCATCCACCCACCCATCCACCCACCCACCCACCCAATCACCCATCCATCCATCCATCCATCCATCCTTGACTCTACCAGATGCCTCCTAAACTTGCTACTAGTTTGCACATTATATCAACCACATCTTCCCTTGGTCTCGTCTGCTCTGGGTTCTTTTAGATTGGAGTGGGTATCCCACCATCCAAATAATATTCTAGAGCCCCTAGCCCACCCAGTGAATGGCTGTTCCTCCTGGCTGGTCCTGGCTTTGTGTAGAGGGCCTGAGCAGGTAAGACATGATGACTTCCCTCAGCAATAGGTCACATCTAAAAGCATCTAAACAAGAGAACCCTTCAGCATATTTCTGTCATCACCAATTTCAAAAAATCATGCCAAAAAAGCCATTTGGAGTGATCTGCTAACGGGTGAGTTAGCAAGTGATACAGAGCAGTGTGAGGGAACAGAGTGATCCCCAGGGCGCGGGTAACTGGCTGGCAATAGCATAGCCCAACTCTTGCCACATGGACAGGGCAGGGTAATCAAAACAGACAAAACTGGTGTGCAGAACAAGGCAATTAAGCCACGGCAATTTGTCATTTTGACAGATAACTGCTTTAAAGGCTTCCCCTGTAATTGCGCAAATATACATTATGCACTGAAACGGCTTTGCCAATTAATGTGCTCTTTTAGAATTGAGATGAGGAAGCAGACCAGATGCCAGATATTCCAGGTAAGCATCCACTATACTTGGTTCCTTCTCACTCAGCTCAAATGACTGGAATCTAAGACTAGAACAAAACTCTCCTTCTGGCTCTGGTGGAAGCAGTTTCTCGAACATATTTCCTATGTGTTCTAGTGCCCATATTGGGCAAAAGCAATTCTTACTGATGGGTTTCTTTTTTTTTTTTTTTTTCCTTTCTAGCACCCACACATTCATCCTCCACACTTAGTGTAGAGGGAAATAAGACACGTGACACCGAATGAGAATGCTGCAACATGTTCAAAGACAACATTTTAACAACCTATAAAACTATATTATGCTTGTATTATGCACCAACCTTAATGTTAAAAACAAAAAAGAAATGCCACCCCCCCCCTAGTGTTTATAAGGTCTACTAAGGATGGATACCATTATTTCCAAAAAATGAATAGCAACCATGTGAAAGTCACTGTCCTGAGATTTGGAGTATAAATTAGAATTAATAGTTCCTAGGCATCACGCTTCAAATTTCGGAGCTGACTTCCAGCACAGACTGACACTCAAGGTTCGGAGTTCTGGGTAGACCTGAAGTTCACACTTTTACACTTGGAATTGTCTCTCTATAAAAACGAATTCTTTATTAAAATAATGGTAGAAAAACTCTTTACTTACAATCAAATTTAACAGAGAAGCAGAAGTTACAGAAAGACTCTGTAGCCTCTTCAGCCCATGCTTTGCTTATTGTCAATCACCACAGACTCATTAATCAATCACCACAGATGGATTAGAGAGCATTTCAAGCCTTTGACTGCCATGCCTACTGACAGCAGAAGCTTTCCAGGCACGACACAGTAAAAATCATCTTCTGGTGGCCTGTGGGACTAGCTAGGTCCTCCTCAATAGAGGAGCTACTCTGATTAACTGAGAAACCCCAAACCTAAAGCTTATAGCAACTGCCAGTGGCTTTTCGGGTTCCAAAAAGAAAGTTCTTTCCGGAAAACTCTTTTCTCTTCAAGTTTTAAAACTGTCCTAAAGGAAAACTCTGAGTCACACACCAGGCCCCCAACCCAGAGCTCCTCCCAGTCCTAAGCATTTCTCCAGTCAGAGAATGAGTCCCAGATCACAGCTGCAAACCCATAAGTTTTGTGCTCCCCCATCTTTATTCTCAATGTTGTAGCACATAATGGCTCCTCACCACTGTGGTTTTACAGGAGATCCTGGACAAATTTATTTCTTACTCAGACTATTCTGAAAGACACTAGCCACACCCTTGCTTTTGAACATGAGTTGTTAAGGGTGAAGAGAGGAATGAAACTATATTGTTCTGAGCAAGACCAGATTCCTGAATGGCTTCTTAATCTCTTCACTGTATCTCTGACTAGGGCTTTGATGGTTAATTTTGTGTAACTTGACTGGGCCACAGTGGCAAGATATTCAGTCAAACATTAATCTGAACAGGTGTGTCTGTGAGGGCAGTTTCAGATAAGATTAATATTTAAATTGGTAGACAGAGTAGGGTAAATTTGACCTCCCTAATGCGAGTGGGCCTCATCCAATCAGCTGAAGGCCTGCATAGAACAAAAAAGGCTGTCCCTCCCTCCTAATAATAGGGGATTCTTCCTACTTGACTACCTTAAAACTGGGACACTGGCTTTTGGACTTGAACTAAAACAATGGCTGTTCCTAGGACTCAAGCCTGTTGGCTTTCGGACTGGACCTCGAACCACTGGCTTGCCTGGGTCTCTAGTTTGCCAACTGCAGATCTTGGGTCCTGTCAGCCTTTCTAGTTGTGTCAGCCAATTCCTTATAATAAATCTCTTTCTCTCTATATTTATCTATCTACATACATCTTATTGGTTCTGGCTCTTTGGAGAACCTCAACACAGAAGCTTTCGGCTTCTAAGTTCCATTAACCCCAGCTAATGGCATCATTTGTGGTATCAGAAGGGTAAATGCCTGGTCTCTAAAATGTAGGAACCATGGCTGCCTTTTAGTTTGGTTATACCTCCCCCCTCTCATTGCACTGATGATGAAAGCGCAGTTCTGAGCTGTGATGTGACTCACCCGCGGTCACACAGTTCACAAGTGGCATTGTTCCACGTCACTGCCTCATGCTGCTTCCTGGGAAAATCTCCATTTCGCTGTAACTCTAGTCATGATTATAGAAGGAAAACAGAGGGCAGAAAAATCAAAGTGGACAAAGCCTAGGAATGATGAAGAGTAGAACAGTAGAGGTGTGAGGTCAGGGAAGCAGGAAAAAGAAAGTGTTTCCAGGAGCTGGCTACTCAGAGACCCCCCCCCCCAAACATTTTCCTGTAACTTGAACAGAAATGTACAGCATAGACAAATCACATTTATAAACTATTCATCACCGTTCCAACTTCCCCCTGGATTTCTGGCAAACTTTTCTAAGATGTATGAGTCCCGGGGCTGGGTGTGGTGGCTCAAGTCTGTAATCCCAGCACTTTGGGAGGCCAAGGCAAGAGGACTGACTGAGCTCAGGGATTTGAGACCAGCCTGGGCAACTTGGTGAGACTTCATCTCTATAAAAAATTTTTAAAAAAATAAGCTAGGTGTGGTAGCGTGGACCTGTAGTTCCAACTACTTGGAAGGCTGAGGTGGAAGGATCACCTGAACCTAGCAGGCCGAGGCTGTAGTGGCTGTGAGCATGCCACTGCACTCCAGCCTAGGTGACAGAGTGAGATTCTGACTCAGAAAAAAAAAAAAAAAAAGATGTATGAGTCCCTAGTGGACAGAGTGCACAGATTTGTGATTCGGTAACTTATGTCTATAATTTTACAGATAGTAGAAGGCACTGGGCCAATATTAAATGAACCTTTGATGACAAAAACACCGCAAAGCCAGGTAGAAGTCTAAGACGTAGTCTAAGCACCAAAGGGGCCCTGGGGCATATTTTCAACTAAGTTACTGTTCTTGATTCATGGTTTTCTGGAAGAAAGTTCTCAGACTTTCTTGCAATTGGAAGAACAAAACAAAAGCAAAAATCCACATTCTGCCACCCTTTAAAAACTCTCTTGGGTAAAGATCCACTCTCTTGAGTGCTGCCAGAATGACTGACCTTTCCTATTCTCTTCAGCACATTCTGTTTCTAGTCTTCCAGGATGTGTTGTGTGTGTGTTTGTGTGCACACATTCACGTTTACTTGAAAATAACTCTAAGCGTCGGTCAATCTGGGTCTTAAAAGACAGAGCAGGGACTGTTCAGTGAGGGAGCCCAGAATGGCCATCCCCACAGTCCTGTGAGTGATAAGGCCTCTCAGCAGCCATGGGTCCTGAACCTGACCCCTGGGCACAAAGAACGAAGTTTCGTGGGCACAGTGCTGAGAGCCTCAAGCACAGAAACTGAATTGTGTTTTTAAAGAGAGAGTGTCACTCTGTAGTACAAGTTGGGGTGCAGTGGTATAATCAAAGCTCACCGCAACCTCAAATTCCTGGGCTCAAGCAATCCTCCTGCCTCAGGCTCCCAAGCAGCTGGGACTACAGGCACACACCACCATGTCTGGATAATTAAGATTTTTTTTTTAGGTGATGGGAGCCTCTCTATGTTGCCCAGGCTAGTCTCAGACTCCTGGCCTCAAGTGCTCCTCCTGCCTTGGCCTCTCAAGCTGGTGGGATTATAGACAGGAGCCACCACATTTTGATTTGTTTTTATTATTCACCTTCCTTTGTTGCCGGTGCCGTCTTAAAAACGCAAAGCTGCTTCACACACACTAGGATGGCTGTAACTTAAAACTAAAACACAGCAAAACAAAGGAAGATAACAAGTGTTAGCAATGAGGATGTGGAGAAATGAGAACCTCACCTATTGCTTGTTCAAATGGAAATGGGGCAGCCACTCTGGAAGACAGTTCAGGGGTTCCTCGAAAAGTCAAAACACAGAGTTACAGCATAACCAGCCATTTCATTCCTAGGTATATGCCCAGGAGAACTGAAAACATATGCTCACCGAAAAGCCTGTCCATCAATGTTCAGAGCAGCATTATTCATAATAGCCGGAAAGTAGAAACAACTCAAATGTCCATCAATTGATGAAAAAATAAACATAATGTGGTACTGATGTGGCAGGAGAGGGGTTGGTAGCAGTTAAAGGAATTTCCTTTTGAAAGCCAAGCGGCAAGCTCTAAAGACCCGCCAGGCTGGATTTGTTTGAAAAGGCCAAATGGCTAGAGACTGATGGCTCTCATGGAAATGCAGAAGAGTAACTTTTTTCACAGACTTATCCAAAACCCCTCTTCTGAAGTTGACGGTTTACAACCCTGCAGTTCCTGGAAACCATTTGTTCTTTGAAAAATCTGATTTTTCTGAACACCACCTTGTAAATTCCAAAGGAGATGTGGAATCGCTTAACACGACCCCCCCTTACCTAAACAAGGGTATAAGACCCCGCTTCTCCTGTTCTGCAGGGTCTGACTTGGAAGCATTAGCCCCTTGAGCCCGCTGGGCCGGCCAGCGTAATAAAGTGCCACTTCCTATAATAGTCTCGGTGTCACGATCTCTCTGTCTTCCTGCTACATATCGGCCACATAATTCAGGTGTGGACTATTTTAGTCACAAAAAGAAATGAGTACTGATACATTCTACAACATTATAGGTGTGTTGAAAATATCAAGCTAAGGGAAGAACCTCGACACAACAGGCCACATATTGTATGATCTCATTTGCATGACATGCCCAGGATAGGCAAATCTTTAGAGAGGAAAATAGATTCGTGGCTGGGGGGAGGAGGAATAGGGAGTGACTGCTAATGAGGACAGAGGGTTTTTTGAGGTGATATGAATGTTCTGGAATTATATAGTGGTGATGGTTGCACAATCTATGAACATACTAAAAACCACTGAGTGGCACACCTTAACAGGGCAACATTGATGCATGTGAATTAGACCTACTTTTTAAAAGACGTATGGTCCTCTCTTTTCTTAGACCCCTCATTTCATCACTAGGATGACAAATGTCCCAAATGAAGGGATGTTCTTGTATCAATATTAGAAACAGCCTAGTGTTTTGCCTTAGCCATTTACTAAATGACGTTTTCATTCTTGGTTCCGTCTTCTCTGTCTCCATTCTTCCTTTCTGGAGACACACTAAGATGGTCTCTTACTGGAGCTGCTCCTTCCTTTTTCCAGTCTTCCTCTCTTACTGCCTGCTGCTATCCTGCACACACTCATGCTTCCTGAAACAGCCCCTGTCTCTGACATGGTTCTTATCTTGAAGAATAAAGGAGAAGAACTATAAAGCATGGAGCCCTTTGTCAGAAGTGGTATTCTTAGATGACCTCTGGGAATAAACCACTTAGCAAAGGGAGCTGAAGTCATTTTCTTTAGAGACAGCTTTTACTTAGTTACATCTCCCAAGGTCTTATATGGTGTGACCTCAATTGACGGTTAAATGGCATCTCACTCGCTCATACCATTCCTAGCAATAGATCCTTTCAGCTAGGAACTTAATCGAGTTGAAGCCGCAACTCCATGTGATTTGCTTCAAAATATAACAGACATAATTTAAAAAGAGAATGTGCTATTAGGGTGATGAATTGTTCTAAAACTGGATTAGAGTGATGGTTGCACAACTCAGCGAATTTACTGAAAATCACTGAACTGTCTACACAAAACGAGTTAATTTATGGTATATAAATTACCTCAATAAAGTTGTTAAAACAACAAAACAAAAAAATAAATAAAACCAGAGCGTTGGGAGGGGTAAGTGGGTAGAAGCAGAGAGAAAGGAAGATGGCCTCAAGTTGAGGATGGTGGTTCCTCTGCTGGGGGCTGCCTGGCTTTCCCCTTCTGGATATCCTAGACGTGGGGGCATTGCTAAGGCGGCTCTTGGCTGAATCCCTTCCAGGGCATTTCCTGTAGCATCAGAGAGCTGCCTGCCCAAGACCATGCTGCTCTCCCTGGGAAGAGCCCATATCCAGACAACGAGAGTGTAATAAACTCTCTAGCCCTGTCCTCCCAATACTCTCGGTAGAAAACCACCTGCTCCCAAAACCCCGCTTCAGAGGCTGTTTCCAGGGAAACTGGCCTAAGACAGAAGTGTATTATATATTCTCTCTATATGTGTAAAAGCTAAATGTTTTTCATAAGAAATAAGGAAACCCAAAAGTTCCCTGAACAGAAGTACCATAAAATCTAGGAAAAATGCACCTAATGTTTCACAGACTAGCCAACACCAAATTTGTTGTTCAATGGTAGAAAGAAATAGAACGAGGTGGGCCAAGAGGGTGGCCCTCTCTACTCCTGAACCCAAGGTCAGGAACTGGCTTGGCATGACTAGGTTTTCCTGGCTGTTTTATTGAGTCTGTAAGATGAATTTACTTCTCTGTGCAGATGTCTGTGTTGAACTTAAGTATCCTCTAGCCTGGCTGTCTGCAATCGTTCCAGGAGCATGTTGTCTCTGCTAAGCACAAAGAAAGAAATATGAGAAAATCCGAGCATCAGGACTCTCAGAAAGGCAGTGAGATGCCAGGAAAATCTGTGCCTACACTCGAACATAGAATCCATTCGTTTCCTACATTTAATATACTTGCACCCTCTGTAGAAAGCCTGCAGGCAGGAGGATAATAAGATTTCGGTGATTAAATTATTTAAAGTCTAGGATACAGTAGCATTTCGGAGTGCATTCCACACATTCAGTCTGTTACATCAAAAGGATGATCTGGAAAATCCCCTTCCTGTAGGCAGTCCAGGAACCACCAATTATCTGAAATCACCTGGCTTAAAAAATCCTAAATCTTATTAGAAATTTCTGGCTATCTTATGAGGATTAATTCCCACTGGCCCATAAGATGAATGTTGGTGCTCTACTATAAAGGCCTCAACCAAAAAGATGTGAGCTACTGATTTTGTTATGTGAGGTCCAGCTCAGTCCCCAGTCCCACGGAGCGTGTAGTCCTGTGCGAAAAAGATATCTCTCCTAAAGAGGCACTGTTGCCAAGCTCTTGGAATTTGCTCCAGAACTGCCTTGGTCCTCTACTCGGGCCTTGTGTAGTCTCTGAGCTACACACGGAACAAGCCCGCCTAGCTCCATCCATCTTCCTGTCTTTCTGGATCCCTTTCCTGATTTCTGACTGTCTCTTCCCCATGACTTGGCACCTCCATGAGGTGATCATTTACTTACAACGTGCAGTCCTCTCCCACATGCGAGCTTCGCTCACTGGCCGGCCTCTTTGCATGCTTTTCCACAACCCCAGACCAGGAAAGTTCGGGAGCACTTCCTGGTGGAGGGCAGAGGAGGGCCCCTGGGAGCTGCTGGGGACAGGCAGAAAGATGCAGAGAGGGAGAGCAGGAAGATGATAGATGATGGAAGCACACAGGGCTACTCAGCTATGATCCTAATTATTAAGGCATATCTGTACACATTAGGAAACACGTTGGCATAAATCATTCTACCTTTCAACTCGTTACTGCAGTAAATCTTTGACTTCTTAAAAACATTTATGCAACCATGCAAATTTCATTTGCTTCTCACATGCAAGCTTTACTGGTCATATCTTAAGGATAAGGTTACAGGAAGGATAAATGAT
>NW_007261176.1:240537-247646 GCF_000164805.1 Carlito syrichta
TCAATCTTCTGCATGTGGTTAGCCAGTTTTCCCAGCACCATTTACTGAATAGGTTCTCCAGTAGGTGGTGGAGGCTTTGTCAAAGATAAGTTGGTTGAGAAATTGAGGTTTTTTTTCTGGAATCTCAATTCTATTCCATTGGTCTATATACCTGCTCCTGTACCAATACCAAGCTGTTTTGATTACTGTAGCTTTATAGTAAAGTTTGAAGTCTGGTAATGTGATACCACTTGCTTTTTTTTTTGCTGAGGATTGTTCTGGCTATTCTTGAATATTTGTGTTTCCATATAACTTCCTGTGTTTTTTTTCAATGTCCGAGAATAATGTGGCTAAAATCTTTTCGCTAATTTAAATAGTGATCTAATTATCTATTATACCTAATTTATTATATATAATAAATAATTCTTTAATACTTAATTCATAATAAAGAATAATTATATATATATAATTTTGTACTGAGCTTTTCAAGTAATGCTACATGACAAATGTTTCCCAATATTCATAAAGATACTTTGTAAACTAATTTTGATGTTGGTATAATATAACATTAAGTGTGGTTAAAAAATATTTTTAACTATATACTCCTTGTCAATATTTCTGCTATTATAAATGAAAATGAACAGATCAACTTGGTGTAAGCATCTCTGTCTTTATTATGGATTTGCGGGTCTTTGGGTTTCATTCCTAGAAAGAAAATTCTAGCACTGGACAAAATACTGGGAGGAAAGAAGTGCTCATCTCTCTTTCACTATCACTGCACGTCTAACAGAGACTGCCTAGCTCATTCCAACCTAACCAGGATTAGCTTTATTTTAAACTTCATTCATATTATAGGCCACACACACACACACACACACACACACACACACACACACACACACACACGTTGCTTTAATTTGCAAGTTTAATTAGTGAGTTTGAACACTTCAAATATTTATGAGCCATTTCTAATTCATTGACGTGACTCCTTATGTCTCCTGTTCATTAACTACACGAGGTTAAAATGTCTTCCTACTGATAGAAATTATGATGAGCTCTCAGCATGGCGAGGATATTAATCTTGAGGTCTATCAACATTTTGAAATATTTTTCACAGATCAAGACTTTTCTTGTAATTATATTTTCCATGCATTGCTACCTTTAGCTGTTTTTAAACTTTACTGAGTAATCAGATCTGTCCACATATCCCTTCACGATTTATTTTCTTGAAGGTCTTCTCTCTTTCAAAGAGCTTCAAGTATTTCTTCCCAAAGACTGTATTAAATCTCTATCAAAAACTCTAGTAAAGCCAGGCTCAGTGGCTCAGCCTGTAATCCCAGCACTTTGGGAGGCTGAGGTGAGTGGATTGCCTGAGCCCACGGGTTCGAGACCCACCTGGGAAACTTGACGAGACTTCATCTCTACAATAAATCAAAAATTAGCTGGGTGTGGTAGCACGCGCCTGTAGTTCCAGCTACTTGGAGGGCTGAGGCGGAAGGATTGCTGGAGCCCAGCAGGTCGAGGCTGCGGTGGCTGGGAGCAGCCACTGCACTCCAGTCTGGGTGACAGAGTGAGACTCCAACTCAAAAAAAAAAAACAAAACTCTAGTAAATATCTATTACTTGACATTTATCAGTGTTTACAATTAGTTAATAAATTTTTTATTTAAAATTTTATGTATGATAACTTTGTGAATGTACTATTTATTCTTTAATCCATCTAGAATTTCTTTTGCCATGTGGTCTCATGTTACATAACTGGCACGAGTTCAATACACTTAGGAAGTGCGACTTCCTGTTTGTTTATTTTAGGTATTACCACAGTTATTCTCAAGAATATTTCATATTTATTTGTGTTTATCTTGTAGCTTATGTCCCTTCTGCCCAAATGTGAGTAAAAAGCTATAATACCTATGCTCTGGTAATAGTCGCAGTTATTGACAATTTTCAACTATATAAATAAACATTGACAATACACATGACAAGAACAGAGTGTTCCAGGAGGGAGGCATGGCAGAACAGTGGGTGATATGATGGTTAGAAGTCAGAGGCAAGACCAGGGAAGGTTTTGGATGAGACCCCAGGCATGTGGGGCATGACTTTGCAAGTTGAGAAGACCACAGATTGCAAAGCTGGGAAGAAAGAGGGCAGGGGCCTGGGGACACCAGGGGGCCTGGATCGCTGGGCAGTGCAGCCTGACGGTCAGGAAGGGCTCCAGCTTGAACTTCATTCTACTGATGACAGACATGCAGCACCTTGAGCAGATATTCCATGCCTGAGTTTCTGTTTTAAGATGATCATTCTGGTGTAAAGAATAGACTAGGGGAAATAACGGAGGCCTGGAAACTGTCAGGAGGCTGCTGCAGAACTGTGAGCAGAAACACAGTTCAAGTTCACCCCAGGACAGGAGCAACAGGGAGAGAAAGAAAGAAAAGACTCCGAGGAGGAGAACTGTCAAAACTCAGCTGTCGCGTGGATGGGAGCGGGGGTGGGGGAACAACATGTGAGAGGGTGATGTGTCTGTCGGTCTGTTCATCCCCTTCCCCTGTGACTTAGGCCACACATATGCAAATCTCCCCCCACCAACAGCTGCCCACTGACGTGGGTTCAGGGATGCTGGCAGTTCTCTTGGATCCCTAAGCTAGAATGAATTGGCCTTGCAGCAACCTGTGTCCATGGCCAAGCTCTTCCCCGGGAGCAGAAAATGAACCAATGTGCAGAAAGAGTAAGAGCCAGGAGATCCAGAGAGCAATCTGGAGTGGGAAGGAATGCATCCAAGAGAAACGCTAAGCCTATCAGTTCGTGGAGCTGTGTGGCCCTGAGGTAGACATGCAGACCTGCTCAGGTCAGTGCCTAATGGGTTTCTCTCACCGGCAACCGAAGAAGTCTGGACTAAATACAAACACCAGGCTGGCTCTGGTGGGCAGCCAAGGGGATGATGGTGCAACTATTCTAGAGAAGCAAGATAGGGGGAAGAAAATCTTTGGGGAGGAAGAGAAAAAAACCTGAAAGCAGATCACGTGGATATGTCCAAGTAAATGTATACAGCAGGTTCTTAAATATAAGCACATGAAATTGATTTCCTTATTCATTTTTCATGTATTCTTTGTTGGCTTTTGAACTGAAATATCTTTCAATATTGTACAACACAAATCTTATTTCAGAAGTAGCTGAAAACTTTTAATGACGCAAGTTGCTCTGTTCTTCTAAGAATGAACTGCCTAAAACTCAAGTTGTCAGTATCACCTTTACCAGAACTTGGCAGTTATGTGAATATACGAAGTTACCCAGCTTAACACAATTATGACCCTTATTATTCCACAGTCAGAGACCTGCATATCTCTGGGGTGGAGGTCCCTTGTGGCAGGTGCTCTTCCTGTACTGCTCCTTGGGGACACCGAGGGGGAGGCGGTGGCAGGAGAAAGGGCAGGCAGGCAGGGGTCGGCTATGACAGAGGGACGAGTGGAAAAGGAGAAGAGAAAGGCAAGGACCTGCGTATCGGGGAAGAAACTTGGCGGGCTGCCTGGGGCAACCGACAGAGGCTCCACGGATGTCCTGGCATTGGCGCCATAATGGAAATCTCTGGATGAAAAAGGACACATCTCAGGATCTGCTGCAGACCTGGCTGTCTTCGGATGAGCTCACTCTGGCAGCTCGTGCCAGGAAAAGTGCCAAGTCCCAACAAGAGGAACCCACAGCGTTCACTGGCTCAGTGACATTAGTATTCCTCAATGTGCCTACGGTGGAATTTCAATCAAAATCAGCTTATCCCTCCTTTCCCCTGCAATCTGAGGGAGGTGCCAGCCACCTCAACCCTACGGCAAAGGAGTCTCTGGAGGGTGGGGAAGGGCCTGGCATTTTAATTTCTTATTTCTTAAAAAAAAAAAAAAAAAACTGCTGGGCTGCCAGCCCCCACATCTCTGCCTGCTGCTTCCTGCTCCAAGGTCACGGCAGGCATTTGACATCAGATCTGGCACAGAAAGAGGCTGGTACCACCACAGGTTGAGAGTAGCCAGCTCCTTCTAGGGAGCCAGGCTTCTGTTGGCGCTGTTCCTTGGATGGGATGTTCCAGGGGACTAGTGAGGAGGCCAGGGGCTGGAAGCTGAAGCCTTGCTCCTCCACGTTCTGCTTCCTGAATTGGAAGAAGACACTTTCCTCTCTAGTGCTATCATGTGTCAAATGGGCATAATAATCACACTTATTTCACAGAATCATTAGATTAAGACAAATGAAAACAGTTCGACACAGAGTGGCCCTTGATAAATGCTAGCCATTATGATTACTACCGATATCATATTATTCTAAGGCACTTCAAGCTAGGCAAATGGCTGGAATCATACCTCCATTTTGCAGATGGGATCCAGTAACATTTACCGATTTAACAAATGTTTACTGAATGCCTGTTTTGTGGCAGGCACTCTGCGAGGTGTGGGGAGACCTGTCCAGATCCTCAAATCTACCAGTAAGGAGTGACCTCTTATGCCCAATCCTGTCCCAAAGAGCAGGTCTGAAAGGCAGCGTGAAAGGATGCAGATAACACAGAAGGAGAAGACACACTTGACATAAGAAAAACCAAACTAAGAAGAGAGATCTGGGGAGAGGTCGGTACACAAAGCCAGGCTATGATGTTCTCTGAAGTTGGAGCTCAGTACACAAAGCCAGGCCATGATGTTCTCTGAACTTGGGTGAAGCAGATCACAAACATGGATCTAAGATTTTTTGCAGCCAAGTCACAAGGGTATATGACCAAGTCAAAAAGCATTGTGTCTACAATTTAACGCAAACCACTGCTTAGGGAAAGCACAAGAGATTAGGACTTAGCCCACTGCAGGGGCTTAATCCACAGAGTCTTGGAGACTCTTACAATTTGATCATCTCACCTTTAAGTCTCCAGCCTTCAAAACCGTTAAATAACTTAGAAAATGAGCACACATACAATGTCTGTACACAGAATAGACAGTACGTTTTTGAAAGTTGTAAAAAAGGAATGTCTGTTTTCAATTCTTTGTCCAAGGAAGCAAGTTCAATTTAGGAACCACAGAACTGTTTGAGCAAAATCGCTCCAAGAAATACTAACACACGTGATCATTCGAAATCAACAAATTGGATTGGGGCGCATGGCACAACATAAATGAAATTCCCCCAAGTGAAGAGCCACTGGCTGGCATTTTAATTTTGATGTTTCTAGAACACTATCTGGTGTTGCAATTCTCCTATAGCTGTATACACTGTGGGACGGTTAATCTGGGATGTCACCGAGGATTAATGAAATGGGCCTGTGATCTGATTATTGCTGAGTCTAATGGAAATTCAATGAGAGGCCACTCTTTGCCATGAAGTGTGGAAAGCTTCCTGCTGTGCTTTTAATCTCATCCACCAGGTGACCAAAGCAGAATCCTAGGAGATAATCTGAGGCTGCCCACCCAACATTAATTCAGGTTTCAAATTCTGCCAATTTTTGCTGTTAAAATAGTTCTATTTTCTTCTTTTGTCTTGGCCTTCTCTAACACAAGGAAGATGGCGTCTTTGTCTCTTCTGGCTGTCAGAATCGCTTTCCACCTTCACCCCTGGCTGACGAGTTCTTCTCAAATTTACCCCAACACGACTATGGAGCAAAGGTTCAGAAAAGGAGGCAAATGAACCTTATTTAGGAAACAGCTGCTGCCATATAATAATAGAAAGATAAACTGCCACTACACTCCAGACCGGAAGCATAGAGTTTTGCGCAAAGATTCGGAGCAGGAGGCCAGGCGTGGTGGCTGAAACCTGTAATCCCAGCACTTCGGGAGGCCAAGGCAGGAGGATTGCCTGATCCCAGGGGTTTGAGACCAGCCTGGGCAACTTGGTGAGCCCTCGTCATACAATAAATCACAAAAATTAGCCAGGCGTGGTAGCGCAACACCTGGAGTTCCAGCTACCTGGAAGGCTGAGGCTGAAGGATCGCCTGAGCCCAGAAGGTTGAGGCTGCGGTGGCTGTGAGCATGCCACTGCACTCCAGCCTGGGTGACAGAGTGAGACTCCAACTAAAAAAAAGACTCGGAGCAGGGGAGTGACATGTCGGTGATACTTTAAGTAACCGCTATATGCCAGGAACTTGGCCTCACATGTTTCGTGCATTATCTTCTTTAACCCTCAGAACTCTGTCTTTGAGGCACGCACTACTATCGGCTCCAATGAGAGAGAGGGGTTAGTGGCTGGTCAGGTGTAAGCGCTGGAGCTAAGATCCCAAATGAGGTCCATCTGGCCTCCATCACCTGTGCTGTAATTGTAAGACCTAGATGGTCCCGTCAGATGCCAGTACCACTGTCCCTCACTGCTGCCACCAACCAGACACTCCAGATCACCCCTCTTATTTTTTAATGATCTTAGCTTGTCCCTCACTGCCATGCCCTTCAACACAGTCCGACTTTAACACTGAGTAACTTCCGGATGCATGGAGATGAGCCCACCATGCTTGAGTCCCAGGTCTTTGGATGGACGTCCTCTCAGGTCCTGCAAAGACCTTGCACTCCATCTCCCTCATCATCCAAACAGGCTCCTGGCCAGACCCTGGACCTTGTCATTACCAATAACTGCCACTCCATCCATGATCCACCATCAGCATCCTGCTTTCTGATCTCTACCTGCGATCTTTCCAACTCACTCCTGGTACCCAGATTTCAAGGATCCTTCAGCCCCTTCCGTCTGTCTTTTCACGGTCACCTGCCAACTTGACGCTCCTTTAATCAGCTTGGATGCCACAGCTGTTCACTGTCACTGCTCCTTTCCATATACCCTAACTCCTGTCCCTGTCTCATTTACTTGGCAAAGCCACTGCCCTGGTGAGATCCAAATCAACCTATTCTGGGCCCGTACCCTTGCAGCTGAACATGAGGAAGACACACAGGCTTGCTGACTGGCCTCACTTTAAGTTGCTGCTCATGTTGACCATGATAACAGGACCATTTGCTAGTCCATTCGCTTTCTGACTTTCTCTGACAACCATTTCACAGTTTCTCCTCTTCTCCAATCTCTATTTTCCAAGATTCTCAGCAGATGACCTGGTTCCTGTCTTCACTAAGAAAACAGAAACAAGCTGAGCTCGGTGGCTCAGCCTGTAATCCCACGCCTTTGGGAGGCTGAGGTGAGTGG
>NW_007261176.1:247873-250623 GCF_000164805.1 Carlito syrichta
CTCCAGTCTGGGTGACAGAGTGAGACTCCAACTCAAAAAAAAAAAAGAAAAAGAAAACAGAAACAATGAGAAGAGAATGTCCAGCTTCCCACCACCTGAAGCATCTGCACCACGTTACTCTGCTTTCTTCCCCTTTCTAGTGAAGGATGCTTGGTCCTTCTAAAGCCAATCCTCCTGTGTGTGCTCTGGATCTCACTCCTCCATTACTCAAGGACCCTATTTGAGCAATTCTCTCCACTCTCTTCCAGTGGAGATCTCTCTGCTGGATCACTTCCACTGGAACATAAATATCCACTACTTTTTCTCATTAAAACAAAGAAAACCAAACCAAAACGTTATCTCGATCTCATTTCCCCTGCCAGCTATCGTCCACTTTCTCTATTCTTCATCGCAGCAAAGTGTCTCAAACATACTCTTTATTCTCACATTTAAATTCTCTCTCCATGATTCTTTCTAGAACCTTCACCTCCAATCAGGCTTCTGGCTCTAGCATTTCACTGACTGTTGTCATCAAAACCACCAGTACAGTGATTCCACACTGCTAAGTGCAGTGATCAGTTCTCAGTCCTCATCTTACTTGATCTCCCAGCAGTGCTGAATTCTGGTGACCACTCCTTCCTCCTGAAACACTTTCTCGACTTAGCTTCCACGACACTGGTCTCGCTTCTCTTCCTGCCTCACCAGTCCCTCCTCAGTCTCCATGCCTGCTTCCTCCTCTTCCTCCAGCCCTGCAATGTCGGAGAGCCGCAGGCTCCGTCTTGGGCCTGCCTTCTGTCGCTCTCACCACCTGGGGACCTCACCCTGGCTCACGGATGAAAGTTCAAATCAATCTGCCAAGGGTTCCCCTTGTGCCCACCATGAATGTCTACAGCCCAGACTTCTATCCTAAATACATCTAACAGCCTATTCAACTTCTCCACTTGTATATGACTCAGACATCTCAGACTCTGCCCATTCAAGGGTGAAATCCTGATCTCCCCCACATCTGCTCTAGCCCCAACCTTCTCCATCTCAGTTGATGGCAACTCCATCCTTCTAGATGCTTGGGGCAAAAATCTTGGCAAGACCCTGCTTATCCCTTACTGGTCCACATCCAACCTGCCAGGGAATGTTACTGACCCTTCAAAATACACCCAGAATCCTAACACATTTCTCTATCTCCCTGGCAACTATCCTGGCTTAAAACACATGCTAACAGCATCACTGCGTCACTGCAGCAGCCTCCTAACGGTCTCCCTGCCCCCACCAATGCCCCCTGCAGTCCATTCGCAACACAGCAAAGCAGCCAGAGTGGTTCTTTTCAAATCGAAGTCAGGTTCAACTGGCCAGTGCTAAGAATCTCCCCATGGCTCCAATTCTCCTCAGAGCCAACGCAAAGTTCATGTGGGGCCTAAAAAACCCCTGGGATTAGGCCTCCTGCTGCATCTCGACCCTTATCTCCATCTTTTCTTCCTTTAGCTTATCAGGGCCAGCTGCACTGGCCTCCTTGCTGGGCCTCAGCCACACCAAGCACCCTCCAGCCTTGAGCCTCCTCACTCACTCGTTCCCCTGCCTCAATGCTCTTCCTCCAGATATCCACCACCCATACTCCTTTGGTGCCTTTAAGTCACCTAGCTGTCATGTGCTCATGGAGGTTTACTCGACCACGCTCTTCTCCTGGAATCCCTGATCTCACTCACACTTAATCTCTTCCACAGAATTTGGCACCTTCTAACATGCTGCAGAATTTGCCTATTTATTATGTTGCTTGACATTGTCCATCTTCCCCTGCTCCATGCAGGTGGAGATCTTATTGTGCTTTATAACCTAGAATAGCACCTGGCACTCAGGGCATAGTCAATCAAGGTTCATTAAACGAAAACCATACACAGGACTGCACTGGCCCATGTTCCAAAGCGCCATGATTCTGGGAATTCTATAATTCCCAGCCACGATGACACGAAGGCTCAAAGGATGGTATTAGGCCGAATACTAGTAATATTCATGAGGAAGGAAGGATGATTTCAATGACTTTACAGTTTTTTAAGTCAGAATATCTTAAAAATTTTTTCCCTTGTTAAAGAATTTGTAGCAGTTATAATTGTTCATTTTGGGAAGCCATACTGCAAATGATCGTCTTCGGTATTGAAATCTTTTAGACTTTTCTGTCGGCGGGCATATGCCCAAAGAGTGAGCAAAAGCAGAACACACACACACACACACACACACACACACACACACACACACACACGTACACACGAAGAAGCAACCAAAAGAAAAAAGATTCTCTTCAAAGAAAAAGCAATTGGAATAAGCAAGTGTTCTCCAGAGGATTATTCTGGATTATCCAGGGGTAGGTCCAGTGTAATATACAGGAGTGCAATATAAGAGAAAAATCAAGGGTGAGAGAGAGGGAAAAAATGTGAAGGGAGGGTGGAAGAGAGAGAGAGAGAGAGAGAGATTTGAAGATGCTACATTGCTAGTTTGGAAGATAAAGTGTTCACAAGTCAAGTATTGGGGAAATACAATTAGAAACAAAATCTCCTACCACCTCAGAAAGAATTTAAGAGAAAACCAATACTTGAAAAAATACTGGATAAAATTTGACGTCAGAATATTGTAAGACATCAATTCAAAGTTTAAAGACACACTAAGAAGCACAAGCATGATAAATAAAAAGAAATCCACATGCTGACGCACCTATGAAAAAATACAGAGCACACACACACACACACACACATACACACACACATACACACACACACACACAC
>NW_007261176.1:250643-258335 GCF_000164805.1 Carlito syrichta
TGCCAATTCATAATAACAGGCTCTCAGTCCTGCAGTGACCAATTACTCTCAGATAAGGGCTCTGCTAATGGACTAAAATTATAACATAATTCACACATGTATGCAGGTGTAAGCAGTGCTGCCATGAATCTGTAGTGTAGCCAGGAGGGCTCCAATGCAGACGGGCTGTCCCTGCAAGATGTCAGCACCAAATGGGTTGCAAGGAAAACATGCAGTATCTCCTGAAATCTTTAATTTAATGAGACAAAAATGCAATCCTACCACATTTATTAAGAAGGGCAATGCTGGGACTGTCTTGCCTCTAAAGCATGTGGCAAGTCTGGAATGCAACCAGGGGCTATTCACTCAGGCAAGCGTTGGGCACATTTCCAGGTTAAATGGCTGGCATCTATTTAGAAATATGGCACATCTGAAAACGTCTCTGATTCCGAGACGCAGCCTATGATACAGAGTGATATGCCAGAATGTGCCCTTGTACATCATCAAATGAGAAAACCAACCTCACCGCCTTGATGTTGGCAGTTGTGCTTATGGCTGTGATGCCTCTCAGAAACCACCATGATATGTAACACTTGTGCCCCAAAGACCCTCGCATCTCAGCTGTGTGTCACACAGACCTCTGGATGTTTTGTTTATCATCCCAAGAACCATGCTTGTTCTAGAAAAATAATGGGCCAATACAATATACATTATTCACAATCACAGTAAAATGCTGTCAAAACACAAATTGCTCAGGCAGTCACATTAAAAATGCTACTTAAGCAAGACATTAAGAAATTCTGATGCATAAGCACTGACCAGTGCCTGCTTTGTCCTCAATGATTACTTAGCCTCAGATCACAAATACATTCCAAGTTAGTTTTTGAGTCATAACCTTTCTAACATTTCTGGACTTGAAACGGAATGTTTAAAAAAGTCTCCAGAAGTTTCTCAAATAACTAGGCAGGTGTAGAGGCTCATGCCAGTAATCCCAGTACTTTGGGAGGCTGAGGCGAGAGGACTGCCTGAGTCCACGGGTCGAGACCAGCCTGGGCACATCATGAGACCTCGTCTCCACAATAAATAAAAAAATTAACCAGGCATGGTGGGGCATGCTTGTGGTTCCAGCTACTTGGAAGGCTGAGGTGGAAGGATGACCTGAGCCCAACAAGTCGAGGCTGTGGTGGCTGTGAGCATACCACTGCACACCAGCCTGCGTGTCAGAGTGAGACTCCTGCTTACACACAAAATAAATAAACAAACAACTACAAAGAAGTTTCTCAAAGAACTAAAAGCAGAGCTACCATTTGATCAACAATCCCACTACTTGGTATCTACCCAAAAGAACAGAGGTTGTTATACAAAAAAGACACATGCACTCGTATGTTTATCGCAGCACAATTCACGATTGTAAAGATGTAGAATCAACCTAAATGTCCACCAACTGATCAGTGGATAATGAAAAATGTGGTATATGTACACACACACATGCGCGCGCGTGCGCGCACACGCACACGCACACGCACACACACACACACACACACACCATGAAATACTATTCAGTCATAAAAAAGAATGAAATAATGTCTTTTGTGGCAACTTGGATGGAACTGGAGACCATCATCCTATGTGAAGTAAAGCAGGAACAGAAAAACAAACACCACATGTTCTCACTTATAAGTGAGAGCTAAACTAAGGATTTGCAGAGGCAGAGAGAATGGCATAATGGACACTGGAGACTCAGAAAGGGGAGGTAGGGTAGGGACGAAAAATCACCAGGTACAGTGTGCTCAGGTGAGGGTGGAGAGTACACTTAAAGCCTAGACTTCTCCACCACTGTACAATGCACCCATGTAACCAAAAACTATTTGTAATCCCTAAAGCTACTGAAATAAAAACTTCACAAGTAAGTCTTCAGAAGGCTTTAAGTCACAGACTAGGATAATCAGGATGAGGCTTAGCTCTGTTTCAGGTGATGAGCTTTACAAAGCAGAAAAGCCCCAGCTGCTGGCCACTTGGCCTCCATGACCCACCGGCCTCCACTGGCACAGGCCTCATCGGCTTGCAGAGGCCTGAGTTTCATTCAGTCACTCTTCACCATGGCCTGGGCAGCGGGAGTGCAGCGCACAGGGAATGGGTTCAAATAAACTCTCACCTGAATGCACAAACAAGTGCAAATAATTTTTAAAATGAACAATCCAGGGGGAAATGAAGGTGGGAATTCAAAATTGGTAGTAGGTGAGGCTATGAGCTCAGGAATCTGGAAAATATGAGCGCAAATATAAGTTCCATCACTCAGGCAAGTCACGATGCCACCAAATCTGTTTCCTCAACCATCACAGAACTAGTGCAAGAATTTAATACACTGTACAAAGCGTTTAGCACAGCTTTGTGCTATATGCAGAAGGAATAAAAATAATGACTAATCATGATAACATGTTCTGGTCATGGCTTCTGTAGAATTATTTTTGGAGACATGTCTCTTAATTCTCTGCAGAACTAGGTCTAATTAAAGTTGGCAATATGTAAGCCTGCTTTCTGTTTGACTACAGTATTCCCTTTGTTACATTAAAATGTCATCAATTCTATTTTATAGGCTAAGTAAAAATCTTGAACTATTTATTAGCTAGAAAAAAAGCATCTGGCATGTGCACAAGGATGAAATACGGAAAGGTTCGGCCATGAGGATTCCTTTTCAATGTACTTATAATGTGTGGAAGGAGAAGACAAACTAGTATTTATTTTATTTTGAAAAATTTAAGTGCTGCCTATAAACCCATTATGCACACAATGAAATTTAAAGAAAAACAAATGAAAAACATTCTTTGTGGGGAGCATTCATTTTTAAATACGTGCACCATCTGACACCCAAATTTCATTTTGTTATGGCCCGTGACAGAGAAGAAAATTGGAAATCCTGCAGAACCAGTGCTGTTTTTAAATTTGATTTTTTTCTTTTTTCTTTTTTTGAGTAGGAATCGCACTCCGCTGCCCAGGCTGGAATGCAGTGGCATGCTCACGGCCAACCAAACGTCTACCTGCTGGGTTTCGGCGATCCTTCCACCTTAGCCTTCCAAGTAGCCGGAACTACAGGAGTGTGCTACCATGCCTGGCTAATTTTTGATTTTTATTGTAGAGACGAGGTCTTGCCAAGTTGCTTGGCTGGTCTTGAACCTGTGGGCTCAGGCAATCCAATTACCCTGGCCTACCAAAGTGCTGAGATTACAGGCTGAGTCACCGAGCCTGGCCTAAAGTTGATTTTCTAATCGTCAAAGAGTAATTATACATATTCATGGGGTACAACATGTTTTAATACATGTAATGTCTCGTGATCAGGTCAGATAATTAGCATAGCCCGTATCTCAAACACTGATTATTTCTTTGTGTTGGGAACATTCAATATCCTCCTTCTAGCTATTTGAAGCCAATGCTATTTTGAGTACATCTCTGACACTAAAAGTGTTCAGACATACATAAAAAACTTTTGACCTTGAACATGTGTGAATTAGGAATATTTCCTAACAAGTAAATGGTCTATATAATTGAAAACTGGATTATTCAGCAGTATGTAGCTGCTAGGGAATGGCCAGCTGGAATCCCTGACATTCCTTCTCCCTCCAGTGCAGGTGTAGACAGGCCGTATGGTCTAACTCTTTCCTGCTGGATTCCAAGGTGAGAGAAGACTCATGTTGAAAAAAAGTATTAATTGACATTGCCGGTGGGTACTTATGACTTCCAAAGAAAGCTGTTAAAGTATGGCTGAACAATCTTTGTTTTAAACAAACAAACAAACCAACCCTAAATCATGTTTGGAGTAATATATCTGAGTTCAGGTTACATTGTTCTCTCTCTTTAAAATCACTCTCTTTAAAATCACTACATTCCTGTCCTTTCTGTTTAGGAAGAAACACCTACTTTTGAGTTCAATGTAAAGAGGCTGCATCCACACATCGGAACATACTGAAGCTTCCACTGGTGCAGACTTTCATGGCTGACAAAGCACCTCTGCTTGCATGTCCTCGGTGTCTCATGGCAATGTTGGAAGGAGCCACGCAGGGTCTGCAAGCTGACCCCACAGAGGACCGCGGATCTAAGGGTTCTCAGCTGTCCCCAGGCCACATGGCTAAAGAGAACCATGGTGGAGTTCTCACTCCTGCTGCAGAATACTAGGCAGCTGTGTCCAGATATTGTCTGTGAAGTTTGAATTGTTGAAAAAGAGGTAGTAGAAGGAAGCGTGCCTTGATTATATTAAGCCTCTCAGGAGGTAGGAGCTAGGACGCAGATGGATCACATTCTTTTTTTATTTTTAGAGACAGGGTCTCATTCTGTTGCCCAGGTGGTGGTGCAATCGTAGCTCACTGCAGCCTAGGTCTCAGATGAGTTACAGTCTGTCACCTGCTGATACCCAAGTGAAGGTTCAGAGAAGTCAGGTTGCCCTGGCAGGGCTTTATTTCATTCAAGGCAGAAGGAGCATCTTGTTACCTATAAGCCTCTTTGAAGTATGAATACTTCCCCAAATAGCTTTTTTAAATGCAAGGACTTCCCACTGTCTAGGAAGTCCCAATGTATTCATTTGCTGTCTTTAAAGTGGATTGACAAGGTTTTGTTTTTGTCCAGCAATCACATTCCATTCTTGCACCAGAAGTTGCTGAGTGGTGTTGTAACAAATCTAAAATGGATGAGAACTTGGTGGAGTGAGTCCTAGGTGAAGTGACTCCCCGCTTCGGTAACTCCAGAAACCACTCAGGGACTCTGGAAGCCCCAGCTCACAAACCTGACCCACTGAGTGCCTTCTTCCTCATACTGATGCCACTTTCCTCACACTTTTAAAGTAAAAGGAAGCCCAAGATAAAAAGATACATAGAGATAATTTAAAACCCTACCCTACTAATGGAGTCTAAAACTACTGCAAGGACATAAAAATAGTAATTTGTGGTGTATTGTAATATAAACTGTGGCAGAGAGGGGCTAAAAACAGTTCAAATTATTCCTTTTTAAAAATCATCCTGCAAGCTCCAAACCTGCTAGACAGGGGACATGAGAAAACTAAATAGCCACAAGCCGCTTTCCTGGAAATGCAAGATGGTAATCGATTCACAACCTTATCCCTGCGCTCTCTCTTTGCGAAGTTATTGGTTTACAACCCCTGCTTGTCATGTATACCCTGGAGACAACTTGTTCTTTGAAAATCTGGTTTTGCTAAATACAACCTTGCAAATTCCGAAGAAAAATGTATGGCCATACAACCCGACCCCCCTTCCTTACCTAAACTAACAGATAAAACCCTTCTCCTCTTTCTCTCGTCTGCTCAGCCTTGGAGAATTAGCCTGCTGAGTTGTGCCAGTGCTAATAAACTGCTACTTCCTAAGACAGCCTCAGTGTCATGGTCTCTTTGTTCTTTTGCAACATAACAAATCTCCTTTCCATTGACACAGTAACTATTCTGTCTTGCTTTCACTAATGGGCTGATTAGTGATGAGCTTAAACAGCAGCAAAAGATGCAAGTTCACCTGAGCCATAATTGGATTCCTGCATGCCTTTATGAACTTGGTTCTTCTGTGGTGTTTTAAATAGTCTGTTTCCTTGAGCAGATAACCCTTCCCTCCTTTCTAAGATGAGATCCCCTGAGAGTGATGTAGGGAAATACAGGCTTTAACTAGATTTCAGTCTGTCCTTAACTGGCTGTGTGAGGTCAGGAAGGCTGCCTAACCTCTCTGACGTTAACTCTCTGAGTCGCAAGCACCTCATCTGTCACATAAGAGGGGTATGGCATCTTTTCCTTTTAGAGCAGAAATGCCTAGACTGTTCAAATGCCTAATAAATCTCTGTCCTCCCAGACTGTAGCCTGACTCCCACTAAATAATCATATTCTAAATTAACTGAGTGTGACTCAGTGAGACCGCCTTGATCAAGGAGATGTGTGGGCCACATGTGCCCAAGTCCAGAGCACCACGCCTGGGGGCTCCATTTCTGCACACCCACTTATCCCATTTTCATTCTGTGTGCATGTGGACCCTTCTTATACAACAGACTCCGAAACAACCCCCTTTCTGCCTTTTCCCCATCTACGCTCAATTCAAATTCTAGCCCACGCTAGTTTTCCTGCTGCTTCGAGAGCCCTTGCTGTTCTGTCATTAGAGATACACTCATCAACACTTACAATATTCTGTCATCCCTGAGTAGCATTTACTGACTGTTTACTCCATTTTCTACTTTTTCACTCTTGTTCCAAGTGATCTTCAATAGATCACATCCTTTTCAATGAAAAGGGCCAAGCCTTACAATTCTTTTGTGTCTGTCATAATACTGGAAACTCAGTAGAGAAAAGAATTTTGATGGGCAAGGACCTTTCAGTTAACCTGGTCCAAATCCCCTGGTAGGGAAATAACCAACATTTCCCAAATGGCTACCATCTACCCAGTATTCCTCATAACACCTCTATGAAGTATCATTTGCTCCACTTACACATAAGAATGCTGAAGGGCATGCTTCTATTACTTCCAGGAGATGATTTTATAAAATGTGCTCATTCAAACCTCTTTGGGGTTAAAGTCTGCCACAGACTAAATGCTTATGTTGAAATCCTAACCCCTAAGGTGCTGGTATTAGGGGGTGGGGCCTTTAAGAGGTATTCATGTTACTAGGTTGAAGTCCTCATGAATGGGATTGGTGCCCTTACAAAAAAAGAGACCCCAGAGAGTTCCTTCCTCCCCTCCAATGTGAGAACACAGTGAGAAGATGGCACCTATACACCAAGAAGCAGATGCACCAGACAATGAATCTGCAGGCACCTTGATCTTGAACTTTCAGCCTCTAGAACTGTGAGAAATAAACTTCTGTTGTTTATAAGCCACCTAGTCTATGGTACAGTAAGTCCGCTGGCATACGAATGAGTTCCATTCCAAAAGCATGTTCTTAAGTCCAATTTGTTCAAAAGTCCAACAAAGTTAGCCTAGGTGCCCACCTAACACAATTAGCCAGACAGTACCAGCTACATCACTGCTGCTTTTATGCTTGCTTCTGAACATCCTGGGCTTGAAATAAAGATACTATACTACTGTACTCTATACAGTACTGTACAGTAAAGTACACAAAAGTACAACTACTTGTAGACGACACACACCTGTGATGATGTATGCCAGACACATGGATAACTTATATGACTGGACACGTGAATGCACATTTGCATCTCTGAAAGTTCGCACCTTGAAGGTTTGTATGTAGGGGACTCATTGCATTCTGTTAGAGCAGCCCAAATGAACTAAGACATCACTCAGCCCTGATGTCAGCTGTTCCTGCTGATTTTTAACTTCCAACATCCCCAGCTCAGATTCTTTGGTACCCAATGCCAGCCTGGACACAGAACTCCACCCTTCTTTGAATTCACCTAAGAGAATCCAGTCGCAGAAAAGCACTGATGAGCACTAAGGACTCAGCTGGGGTTTTTTAGGATACTCAGAGGAGGCAGTCAGTTATTTCTCACTCTGCAGAAAACAATGTAGATGCAAATCTCAATGGGGCAGCTCTGCTGTCCCTTCAAAGTCCTTCCTCTCCTAATACTCACCGGAGGTGTGTACTTTCCAGGCTCCTCCCACTCTCAGGTCAAAGGTCTCTGTTGAGTGGATTAATCAGTTCTAGAAGACAGATGCCCTGCTGTTGGCTTTTGATAACGACGCACATGAACATGTATGTCCTTAGTCTGCAATTAATTCT
>NW_007261176.1:258355-261839 GCF_000164805.1 Carlito syrichta
GATACTCCAAGGAAAGATGGAATGTGAATACTGGCTCACTGATGGCACAGAATGAGAGGACGAAACTACCACACAAGAGGGAAACCAAGACACTCAACTAGATTTCTTACACACTGCTAAAGGTCAAGTGTGGATTATCTTGAGAGTACAGAACCCCTGGAAGCCATAGACACTAGTTGGAATTCATACCTCAGTCAGAAATCAATAACACAAAGATGTCTGGTAAATCTCAAAAAAGGGTTGAAAGGCTCCTATTTCTATGTCAAACCTCTGTTAAGACTGCTGGGGCTTTGTGCCAGTGACTGGCTTAGAACAATAGGTCTGTGTTTGCTTGAGATTAGAGAATCTGTCAACAGTCATCTTATCTAAGATGTCACCTCTGGGTCTTATTACCCTTAGGCAATGGTTGGGTTGAAAGATGAGTAAGAATGCCTTGAAGTGATTTGTTGGAAGAGACTAGTAACAGCTTTGCCAGGTTCCCATCACTCAGTGTACTTCTCAACGGTCAACACTAGGCCTCAGTTCTCAATCATCTCCCTCTGAATGTAAATGAAGACTTAAAACCAGGAGAAGCACTCTCTACATGATGCCCATGCCACACCTCTTCTCTCACTGACACCCCAAGAGTTGCTCTTTGCTAGGAATTCTGGAGACAGAACCCAATTCAAGTCATGAGTCCCAAGTTACATAAAATCTTTTGTAGGTCAGATGGTAAATGGTCTGATATGGCATCACTCTGTTGTTCAGCTACAAAGGCATTCCTTCTCAGAGGTGACAGTTGAGTATCAGAAGCCTGTTCTCGAAGATCTCACTACTCAAAGGTAGTCTTTGGATTGATTTACCTGAGAGTTTGCTAGAGATGCAAATTCATGCCCCCATCCCCATCCTTACCTACTGAAATAGAATCAGCTACACTTCCTGGAAGGCTGAAATCAAAAGGTTGGAGCAAGCAATTTCTGGCCCCTACAACTGTCAAAAGAGGGTTATCCATCAGTTTTTACCCTACGATAACTGCAAAGCAGACTTTTCAGATAAAAAGTGTTCCCTGAAGGAGGAAGAGTGAGGCGAGCAGGGAAACAGCAGTTCAGTGCTCGCATTAGGGTCTTTCTGAGTTCCTAGAGTTTCATGGTGAGTGATTTTGTCAGTGGAAAGGTCAACTCAAAGTTATCCTAACCCTACAAAGAAAAAAAAGGATATGTAGAAGGTTGCTCAGTCCAGCCTACTTATGCCTTCCTGCCTCACACCTGGTGGTCAGAGAGATGTCGGGTGATTTTCTCCTCACAAATTTCTTTCAACATGAGGATAGCCTGCATGAAGAGATCCAGGGTGGTGCATTCATGAAATGAGGAGCCATTTCAGCAGTCTTAATAGTGAGCCTTCAATGAGAAACTCTGGTCAAAATCCCATAATTGTCACACCTTGCCTCTGTTTCTTTTTGATGAAATGGCTCTATCTGATTGGGTTTCAGTACATTTAGCAGGCCTGGAAGTGCCCAAGAGTGAGGTCTATGTGGAAGAAGAAGGCAGGGTTAGCAGGGACCGTCCCGTCATGAGCGACATGACTTCCAGTTTCTGCTTGGGTGTGAATACCATCACTGTCTTTGAGAGGGTTAGGTCCAGTTATGAGACTCCGAAGGTACAGTGTACTCAGAAGAGAAAGGATAGCAGGGAGAAAGGAAGCAAGAGACGAGGCACTTCATCTCTGAGTGAAAAACAAATAAGAAGAGACAACGAGGATGGAAAGTCATGACGCACGTGGTAAAACCATGTGAAGGATCTTGTATCATAACCTCTGTTTTTAAATCATTCAACAAAGAAAACAAAACCCTCCAACTAACAATTCCAAACCTATCCATTTGGCTTGAAACTCTGAAAATCTGCTCACGTTATGACTTCAGGGCATTATTCAAAATTTACTTGAGTAATATTTCAGGGAAAGTCAATTTATTTCCCCCGTGTGGAGATTTAAAAACCTAAGGGAGCCATCTGGTGGCTTGAGTGCCTACTAATTAAAATCCTTCGTTTGGGCACAGGATTCCCATCCCGTGGGCACTGTCACTGCAGCAAATGGCATTAGTTGACAACAAGCATTCTTACACTGCATAAAAATCAAATGTTGCAATTTAGACATGATCAAGTCAAAATTAAGCACGAGTACACTGAAGGGTGGCAATTCTGATATTATTTTCTCTAAGTGCTCTGAAAAAGAAAGCAAATGTTTTACGAATAATAAAAAGTTGTGTTTTGAACTCTACTTCAAGATTACATGTTTTACATACAATAGGAGACAATTAATTCAATAATTACAAAAATAGAAATCAACCCCAAAAGTAGGAACCCGTGGCTCCTAAATATTGCTAATAAAATTAACAGTATCAAATACACTCTTTACTTCAGTTCCACAAGGTCACATGCAATTGTTAATGGTTTCAGTACAGTGTCTATTTCTTTGAATGTTGAACTTTCTTTGTCTGCAACCATTTTTTTCCCATGGAGAAAGACGTACATATATTACTCTCACCAGGAAGGAGGAAAGATCACCTCAAACTTCAGATAGAAGCTTGAGGTGGTTCTTTTGCTAACAATAACTTCATAAACTTTTCTTCTAATGTCTCTATTATTCCAAGTTGCCCAGCACCAAATACGTTACTGGGAATGATGATTATCATTTTTTTTGAGTCGGAGTGTCACTCCATCGCCCAGGCTGGAGTGCAGTGGCATGCTCATGGCCATCCAGCGTTGACCTGCTGGGCTCTGGTAATCCTTCGTTCTCAGCCTTCTAAGTAGCTGGAACTACAGGCATGGGCCATCACGCCCGGCTGATTTTTGATATATTGTAGAGACAAGGTCTCGCCAAGTTGCCCGGGCTAGTCTCGAACCCGTGGGCTCAGGCAACTCACTCGCCTCAGCCTCCCAAAGTGCTGGGATTACAGGTTGAGCTACTGAGTCCGGCCTATCATTCTTTTAATGAGGAAAGCCTGGTTACTTTCATGAAAGCCTAATTATACTGATTTCCCTGGCAACCATGAAGAACAAGCAGTTAAGAGCACCTCATTATTTTCTTTATAGCTCACTGTTAAAGTATAACTTGACTGTAAAATGTACCCAAAAATTGGCATAAAGGTTAAAAATCAAAATGTAAATTTCCAAATTACTTATAAAGCAATACAAAGGATACTTTTTCAAAAAAGATATTATGAGCTGGGTGTGCTGGTTCACGTCTATAATTCCAGCACATTGGGAGGCTGAGATGAGAGGATAGCCCAGGGGTTTAAGACTAGCCTGGGTAATACAGCGAGACCTCATCTCTATAATAAATCAAAAAATTAGCCAGGTGTGGTGGTGCACGCCTGTGGTTCCTGCTACTTAGAAAGGTGAAGTGGAAAGATCGCCTGAGCCCAGCAGATCAAGGCTGTGGTGGCTGTTATCGTGTGACTGCGCTCCAGCCTGGGTGACAGAGTGAGACTCTTACTCAAAAAAAAAAA
>NW_007261176.1:261889-262998 GCF_000164805.1 Carlito syrichta
GAAAATCCCCTTCCTGTAGGCAGTCCAGGAACCACCAATTATCTGAAATCACCTGGCTTAAAAAATCCTAAATCTTATTAGAAATTTCTGGCTATCTTATGAGGATTAATTCCCACTGGCCCATAAGATGAATGTTGGTGCTCTACTATAAAGGCCTCAACCAAAAAGATGTGAGCTACTGATTTTGTTATGTGAGGTCCAGCTCAGTCCCCAGTCCCACGGAGCGTGTAGTCCTGTGCGAAAAAGATATCTCTCCTAAAGAGGCACTGTTGCCAAGCTCTTGGAATTTGCTCCAGAACTGCCTTGGTCCTCTACTCGGGCCTTGTGTAGTCTCTGAGCTACACACGGAACAAGCCCGCCTAGCTCCATCCATCTTCCTGTCTTTCTGGATCCCTTTCCTGATTTCTGACTGTCTCTTCCCCAAAAGTAGGAACCCGTGGCTCGCTAAAATGACACATAGGTTTGATTAGCCTTGGATCCAAAGCCTACTTTGTAAGAGTAAGAGTCAATAGAGAAAGATGGAAAATAAACTCCTACTCAGAAGAAAATTTTAACTCATAACCTCTGTTTTTAAATCATTCAACAAAGAAAACAAAACCCTCCAACTAACAATTCCAAACCTATCCATTTGGCTTGAAACTCTGAAAATCTGCTCACGTTATGACTTCAGGGCATTATTCAAAATTTACTTGAGTAATATTTCAGGGAAAGTCAATTTATTTCCCCCGTGTGGAGATTTAAAAACCTAAGGGAGCCATCTGGTGGCTTGAGTGCCTACTAATTAAAATCCTTCGTTTGGGCACAGGATTCCCATCCCGTGGGCACTGTCACTGCAGCAAATGGCATTAGTTGACAACAAGCATTCTTACACTGCATAAAAATCAAATGTTGCAATTTAGACATGATCAAGTCAAAATTAAGCACGAGTACACTGAAGGGTGGCAATTCTGATATTATTTTCTCTAAGTGCTCTGAAAAAGAAAGCAAATGTTTTACGAATAATAAAAAGTTGTGTTTTGAACTCTACTTCAAGATTACATGTTTTACATACAATAGGAGACAATTAATTCAATAATTACAAAAATAGAAATCAACCCCAAAAGTAGGAA
>NW_007261176.1:263048-278755 GCF_000164805.1 Carlito syrichta
TGGCCTTAACATGCCAGAAGCACGGTTCATGGGACTGGCGTCTAAGAGGGAGGGAAGGTCACTGTGGTCCCACTCTTTCCTGTGTCCTCTGCTCCCTCCTGCTCCAACGAGACAGCTGCAGTAGCTGGGCTGTGGTTGGTGGTAGCAGCCTGCCTCTACTCAGCCTTGAATCGCTGTGCACACCATGCTAAGTGTGCACTGGGTCAAGGTACCCGTTCAATTCCAGAAATTTAGCTAAACAAATATTCAGCCAATTTCGCCGGCATGATACCATCCTGTTGGTTTAGTCGAACTGTTCCAAGTGACACTGTTGGAATAATGTCACAACTCTCACCTTGGGAGATGGGAAGAGACAAAGGAAGTACAAGGTGCTGGGTGTGTGAACCGTGCATGTGATGAATTCTCATTTCTTTTTTAAAAATTATTCTGTTTTATTTTATTTCTAAAAACACATCATATTATGGTATATCAAATGGTGACATTACTTTTTGAGTCTTGTGTTGTGGCAATGACTTTCAGCCGAGAGCTAAGTTTGAGCAGAATCACTGCATTTGTCTCCAGAGCGGTATTGGTTCAAATGTTTGAATATTTGGGGCATTTTCCTATTGTTACTTATTTTATAAGTGAAAAGTGATAAAATGTAACTGGAGCAACTAATGATAAGGCATGAAGATCTCACACCATAGCCATGCAATTGAGATGAGACAAAGATGGAACTCATTAAATAGAACAGTGGCCAACTGGATACTTACTGAACTCTAGCTAGGACAACGTTTGGATTTAGTTCTGGAAGAACAAAACGCAAAAACCTATTCAGAATGAAGAAATAAATCATCAAAAACTCATAGAGAGGAGCTAAAAACCTGGATCTCATTTGAGGTAGAGAGTAGAATGACAGTCCAGTAGATGGCAGGGGGTGCGTGAGAGGGACATGAAGAGAGGTGAGTGAATGGGTACAAACACGCAGTTGGAGAGGAAGAAGAAGCCCTAATGTTCAATAGCAGAGTATGGGACTGGAGTTAACAACACTGTACGGATAGAAGAGAGGACTTGAAATGCTCCCAACACAGAGAAATGATAAATACTCGAGGCAACGGACACCCCAAATACCCTGACTTGACATGATACATTCTGTGCATGTAACAAAATATCACATGTACCCCATAAATATGTACAAATATTCGTATCAATAAAAATTGTGACTAAAAGACTAGGGGCAATTAGAAATTATACCTATGTATTACTATATACCTATATAAATTTATTTTTAATCTCCTTGGGATTGGAAAGTAACAGTACACGTAAGTGTATTGTTCAACTTTTGTGCAGTGGTGCATGTTTTATGTGCTGCCTATGGGGTGGGGGGGTGAGGGTGGGGCCTAGGCAGTGGTTAGCAAGGGGTCACAGACAAGAGGCCCAGAGAGGCCCATCAACCTAGTCAGCAGTGAGAGGCCCAACATCTCCCTAATCAGTAGTGCCTCCCTGGCACCATCAGGGAAGACAGACTCCGGGCCACACCCGATCATGGGCTGCGACAGGGATGTGCCCCGTGGAAGACCACCCATCCTAGCTTGATGGCATCAGTCGATAACATAACCCCATCCCCACCCCGGCCCTGCACTCTGATCCATTCATTCAAGCAATCTTCTGATTACAGTTTGCCTTTTCAAGTATTTCTGCCTGAAGGAAAGGACTATTCTGCTTAGCACACATGAGACCTCTTGACAATGACGTATTCCCTTGTAATTAATAAAACTGGCACTGTCTGTTGATCGATGGGATTCTGTTGTAACAAGAAGACCCATGCTTGGTGGGCAGACAAACTGGCTGAGGTCTAGACACTGTATCTGTGGGGCATGCATCAAGGTAAACATCACCCCATGGGGGCCTGCTCCTATGGCCCCTGCCCTCCTTCCCCACATCTGGCCCGGTCCTGTGAACATGCAGTTGAAGAAAGAACAAGCATGCGGCAGCCCAGCCATCCTTTCTTCCTACTTGGGTTTCTATAAACACTGATCCAAGTCTGCATTCCCTACATAGATATTTTTAGCCAACAGGCAGCAGGTGCCAACATGCAGCGGCCAGTCCTTCAGTGTCATGGCTGTGAGAAGCTGGTTAGCACCTGGAATTCCTGGGAGCAAAGATGATCTATGCCACACTGCAACCAACCTCTGGGTGAAAGGTAATTCATGGAAACTCCAAAGCTAAAACAAGACCTAGAGAAACCTAATATTGGTTTCTTGCAAGTGACACCCACTTAACAGAGGCCCTAAGGAGATCTGAAATAGGCACAATGCCTCCCGAATGTCTAAAGAATCTTTTCCACGGTGAAATGTTTTTCTGCGAGTATGCATTCCTCCTTTCACAGAGCACGGTCTCTGAGGCTCTTCCAGGTGTCAATTGTCAACGAAGCCTGCTGCTGTTGAGCTCACTGTCCCTCCCCCTCTCTGCTCTAGTTTTCTCACTGGTAAAGGGGCATATGTGCAGTGAAGGGAGATGCTAGATTCTAGTGCTCTCAGGCAAATAATCCTACAGCTGAGCCTTCCCCCGCCCCCAAATTCATATGTTGAAATCTGAACCCCCCAATGTGATGGTAGTAGGTGGCAGAGTCTTTGGGAGGTGATTGGAGATGATGTCATGAGGGTGGACCCCCGTGATGGGATTTGTGTCCCTATAGAAGGAGATACTAGAGTGACCTTTCAGTCTGCTGTGTGAGGATACAGCGAGAAGGAGACTGTCTGCACGCCAGAGAAGAGCCCTTACCAGGAACTGAATCAGCCTGCACCTTGATCTCGGACTGCCAGCCTCCAGAACTGCGCGAAATAAACATCTGCTGTTTAAGCTGCCCAGCCTGTTTATAGCCGCCTGAGCCGACCAAGACACCCTTCGTGGCCCTGTGTGCCTCTCCATAGCACTTCTTGAGGCTGGTTTTGTATCATGGCTTGGTGTTATGTGTGCCTGTCCTGGCGCTTGCCCTCCACTTGGCCGTAAGTGCTCCAGACACAGGGCTACATCTTAACATCCTTGACTCTGTCATATCGACTCCGGCAGCGTGATCCTTCAAGAAACATCAGCTCCTAATGACTCTGGAGAACTTCGGTCGAAGAATGGGCTATCATTAGGGTGGTTCTTGAGTTTCCTGGTGAAATTCTTAAACATATTTTCTACATCTGCTGTGTCCCTTGTGCCTGGCACAGTTGCAGATGCTCAGTAGATGGGCACTGACAAGACACATGCATTGGCAAAGGAGCCTGCTCCACCCCTCGAAAGCAGCAATAAGCAAAGCTGGTAGAGGAACAGCCCATATGTTTGCCAAACACATTTTCCACACAAAAACTTAGGAGAAGGCTGATCTGTGGGTAGGGCACACAGAATATTTGAAATTAGGTCTGTCCAAGAAAAACGCCGTACCTTTATGGGAAGTATGCATTAAACATTAAAGTAATTGTAGAATTTTATTTTGGACCAAGTTATTTTTCAGGGCATATTGAAAAACCAGTGTTCGAGAATCCTCGCTGTCCATGTTCCCTTAGTTCTAGACTAGCGCTGCAGCCTCTGCAGGAATGGGAGATGTAGACAAGTAGATATTTAGATCTGCTAGACAGGACGGAGACCCAAGGGGTGTACAGACTGACTCCAGACCACGACGTTCTTTCCTGCCTCATAGGAACAGAGAGGCAAAGGTGTTCACGTCATCTTGGGGTGCACCGAATGCGCTGCCTGGCCCTGCTTTCTATGGGAAGACCAGTTATGAAGAAGGACAAAATAATGAACTTCGCAGCAAACTGGATGGGTTCAGAGTCCATCATACTCAGTGAAACAAAGAACAGAGTACCGCCGGTTCTCACTCATAAGCGGACCCTGAACAATTATCATAATACTATAGGAAAGGGACTGCCAGTAGTGGGAAACGGCCGGGGTGGGGGAGGGGGAGGGCACACTGCATCAGTGCGGGTACCTGACCTCAAACCAGGTGAAGTGAGGATCAAAGTGAGGCCCAAACTTTGCCTGTATAACGACCATTTCTATACCTAACCCTGAATTGTACCCCACATCTTTAACATTTAAAAAAAAAAAGACCGGCCAGTAGGACTACGCAGTAAGCAGCCGGGGGATGATTTTAGGGGCTCCACACTCTGAAAAAGAAAAGTATATGTGACCAACAGGGCAAAACATTCTGAAACTCAAAAGGGCAGGCCGGAGGCGAAGGCACTAGCGCTCTCGCCACGCTCGTCACGCACATTCATCTAGAAGGGAGCCTGCCACCGCCTCTGCTCTCCATCTTTGGGGCCTGGTTTCCTCCCAGCGCCTGTCCTGTAAAGCCAGGCTTGAGTTTCTCAGTGAGCCTGCAGGTGGCGCCCCTGTCCAGTCGCCTATGACCGCCCGGTGCAAACAGCTGCATCGTGGATTCCCCAGAAGCAAGTACTTGCTGCATCACCTTATGTGCCCAAGACAGGCAGCGTTCTGTTTTGCTGGAATCACAGGGTCAGAAGACTTTTTATTAGGCTGAAGTTAACACAAAGAAGTAGAGGGAAATAAAAAAGGACAGGCTTTCGTGATTGGGATCTCTATCCAACAACAGGCTTAGGTGGGAGATGGATTTGGACTTGATGATGAAACAGACAAGCAACTCGGTAAGAGCACAGTCTACCCCACAGATATCCACGTTACCCTCTGGACACGTTGATGGAAACTCCCATTTAGACTGACTGACCAAAAGGCCAGACATAACAGATTCCTGTATGGCTTTTTGTATGCTTATGGACACACTGGTGTGCACTTGGGGGCGTGTCATTACTGACAGGGTCTTGTCCACCTCGCGTGCCTCTGTGTGTGTTCCAGGGGTATGGCCGTGTGACTGTTCTTCACAAGCCCTCCCTCTGCCTCCTGACCCCTAAAGCACTTCATTTTCACTGGATAAGGTTGGACCGTGTTCTGGGTGGCAGCAGGTAGCTTAGTCCAAGCACTGCTGGCCACAAATTATTCCATCCCCCACCCCACAACTTGCAGAAGTCTGTGAACCTGGTCTCTCCGGTCACTATCCAGAGAGCTAACAGCTTTGATGTACAAAATCAACAGCTGTCACACTGTTTCAAGAGCATCTGTTTGCCTTTCTGTCTTTCCCGCTAATCTGTGGGCTCTCATGTAGTTCCTAGCATATAATAGCTGCTCAGTTAACATGTAGGGAATGAGTATAGCTCAACTACAGAAAGCTGTCAACAGATTGTCCACAACACTCTGGTGGTGGCAGCATAACACTATTATTTACGGCAAAAATCAATGTCATTTCCAACTGGACCTAACTACTGTACCTATTTTCAGAAATACACCTTGGATTCAATCTGGGAAAACCAAACAATTTTAGTGTTTTTGAATCAGTTAATTACAAATGATAGCAGTGAATTTTCTTTAGAAAAATTATGTGACATGTACTGTTGTAAGCACTTATATGGTGTCTTATTTAATCCTCACGACAATCTGTGAGATAAGTATTAGTATTATCACATTTCAAGGAGAGGAACCTGGGGCACAGAGAGGTTAAGGAGTTTGCTCAAAGTCACACAGCAAGTCGCAGAGTCAGGGTGCAAACGTGTGCAGTCTGACTCCAGAGCTGGAGAACCTGAAACAAGAAATTCCAGGCATCCAGTCCACTTTCTTCGATTCCCTTCCCGCCTAGTCTCCTATCAAACGTAACGTTGCCTTCAACATTTTCCAGCTGCTAAGTATGCCCACAGTCCACCATCTACCATATATTAAAAAAAATTAAACCAAGGACAACATTCGGCAGAAATATTGTGAAACTGATTAAATCGTAAATTCGAATGTCTTCCCAGGCATTCGGTAAGTGGATAGTTTCATGGAAGTTGTTACAGAGAGGAAACGGAATCAGCCAATAATCCTGCAGCTCTGGAAGCATCTGGCAAGATTAAAACACACAGCCCTCCTCCTCGCCTCTGATGCCTCATCACTTGGAAAAACGCTTCTTGCTGCTTCTGAGTTAGCCGGCTCCTGGCTGTGGGCTACGAGTCTCATTTCTAGATCTTCTCATTCCCCTGAGATTTAAGATGCAGCCAGGTCCTTGTATTCCTCGCGTTTGCATTTCCCCTCCCCAGACTCTTCATTGCAGCGCCAAATCTTTCCCATTTGCATGTTTGCTTTGACAATGGCAAGCGGGTGGGGGCAAGCGGGTGAGGACAACGGTCCTGTCTGCAGTTGTTGTCTCCCTGTCTCCTTTGATCAAGAAAAAAGAAAAAATCCTGCAGCCACCACCTTAGCACGCCTACATTCTCTCAGTCAAGAATTTCTCAGCTCAGAGTATTCCATCTTAACAAGCCCCAATGCCTTTTGTTTTTTCCAACTTTCCATTTATATAATGGTGGAGGCTCCAGGCTCCTCGTGGGCTTTCCCAGAGCCTCCCAACAAGGTTCTCACCCGCCCTCCAAAATGGGTGACTCACCCCAGAGGAAGGTCGGACAGGAGGAGAGATGTCTGCGGGTTCCCGGGCCACCTTCCCCCGACAGATTCAGGCCTTGACCCTGTCCTGCCACAGTGCAGCCCCCGAAGCAGGGTGTTGCTGGGAGGCGCCACCACCTTCCCCCTCTCCTCCCATCCCCGGGTTTCCCGCCCAAGGTCAGGCGAGCTGCCAGCAGCCACCTCAGCAGCCTGGCCTCAACCCCTCCCAGCTGCCATCCGCTAAGGCGCCTTCTGGCTTCCAGATCCTTGGATGACACACGGATCTCCAGACCTGGGTTTGAATCCTGGTTCAGTTCAAATCTCCAGGGTGACCATGCTGTCAACGCAGAGCACACCGAGTCAGGCATCACTGGTGATCGAATTCACGTCAGTTCCCAAATCACCTCGGCCTTTGGGGCCTCCACGCCTACTGGGTCTTATCGTCTCATACACCGGGGACTTTCAACACTGGACAACCTCACACGCCCAAGGACTCAACTCCACACCACGAAACACACTGTTCTGTGATGTCTCCTGATTCTTACAACAAATGAGCAAGGCAAGGCAGGTACTAACCTCTCTTCCACAGGTGGAAATCGCAGCTTCGAGGCTGAGGAACTGGCTCAAGGGACCACAGCTAGTAAAAATAATGAGTTTTTGCCCCCTCAAGTTCTGCGTTATTTTTATACCATCTAGGACTTCTGATGGTCACTACAAAATTGCCTATTGGCATTTCATAATTAATCATGGCACAGCTTTCCTCATCAGCTCACCATATTCACAGATGGCAACAAAGAAAACGCCCCAGATGAGCCCAGGAAGTCACTCGGTGACCCGGTGCTGTGGTTTGTGAAAGCCACTGCAGCAGACCGGCTGGGCCACGGGAGAGGCCTTGGCCCAGCCTGTGTCTTCTGAGGTCTCTTGTCTGTAATACTTGAACTGACAGTGCGACACAAGCTGCCCCCTGCCCTCCTGTCTGAGGGTGTTCGCTTTGCTTCAGAACTGAGGGTGGGGGAGGGAGCCACTCTAAGAAGTTCCTAGAATCCTGTCGCCACCAGCCAGTCACTTGTCCCCACGCAGCTGACTAAACCTTCTCCACCATCAGCACCCCTCCTGCACACCGAAGCTCAACTCACTTCCATTTATGACACAGAGTGTAGAAGGATGTGCAGCGCTGTGCAGTCTGTGGTTGTTTGTGTGTAACATGACACACTTCCAAAAAATAAAATATTGGGGGGATTCGTCCTGCATAAGAAACTCCCACAGAAATGGAAGGGGCCAGGAGAAAACTAACTTTGAAGGGTGGAGTACGGGGTCCAGCTGAGCTGGAACTGGGACCTTAAAACTCTAGGACTCACATATAATTGGGGTCATTCAAAACAAGCTCCACTACATCAAACAAGTTGTCCCTCTTTAATAACCAATAGTATTCGCGATTAAGAAGATCATATTCAGTCATTGCTTTGTTAAACTCTGCTGTCTCCCCGTGCCTCTTTAAGCCATAGCAGTCATGTTTTCTTAGCTTTGGCTTGCTCCCCTACTCTGGGGAGGTGAATCTCCTCTCTCTCTAAATAAACTGCTTGAAATAAACTGCTTGAAAACTTAAAAAAAAAAACAAACAAAAAAAACCCAAATTTCCCAAAGTCACCACCTAATAACCTCAAAGTGAAAAGAAGTCAGCAACCCACTTGCCTACAAGGTTCTGAGGCTTACACTGTCTTGGGCGTTAATAACTATAAAATGATTTCAGAAAACTGGTGCTATTAAAAGGACAGGGACACGCCCGTAGTTCCGGCTACTTGGAAGGCTGAGGCAGAAGGATCGCCGGAGACCAGCAGGTCAAGGTTGCGGTGGCTCGGAGCATGCCACTGCACTCCAGTCTGGGTGACAGAGTGAGACTCCAACTCAAAAAAAAAGGACAGGATGTGCAAATTAGTTGATATTATTATGGGCAAAGAAAAAGATCAACTGTTTTGCTGAGTTCATCTAAAGATTTATAGAAACAAGTAGCAAAAGTACGATACAGGGCTTAACAAAAAGCCAAACTGCATGTATGCTCTCTTGATCATACTTTTATTATTCCAAGTTGAGATCATCTAGCATCAGGAATTGGGAGGAAAGAAGGGAAGCTGATCTTTAGAGCATACGTATTCTCCTTCCTAAGCTTTTCAGATCACCAGGTTGAGTAGCTTCGTTCTTCTCTGACCCTCTCTACTCCCCCAACCCAGAGCACGTCTCTTTTATAAACAGAGCACGTAACCATATTGCATTACCAGGAGAACTTTCAGAACTTCCAGGTACCATCTGGGAGTGCCCTGTCAGCTTGGGATGGCACTTTTACAGACCAAGTGGCAGACTTTATGTTGCGCATACACAGAACTGCTGGGGTGACCACTAAGGCCCTGGCTGAAACAACTGTGCAATTTGCACAATACTCAAGTTTACTGTGTTGTAGAAACGTATTCTGACTTCTAGAGAGAGAAGGTTAAAGTAAATACAGTGTGGACCTGGCCACTGCAATGACCTTGCCGCCTTAATCCTTCTAGTCAAAAAGTAGCACAGGGTTATATGTGGAGTTCAAAGTGAGGAAAGGAAAACCCACTTACTATCTCCTAGGGTTCGGGCTCTGTGCTAAGCATCCATAAATCCTTAGAAATTCCCACAAGAAAGGGCCTGAGGGGGTCTGCTTATGGCTGACTTTCTAGCTACAGAAGCAGGCTGAGAGGGTCTTGCCCGACATAATGCAGGGCATGAGGGCAGGCTTGGACTTTGAAGTGTGGCCTTCGTGTCCTCAAAACATTCACCTGTGCTCATACTATACTCAAAGAACGGCTGATCTAGAGAGATTGGAGATGGGAAATGGTAATGTTGAGTAAATTGTGTCAGCCTTGCCCCCTGTGTTCTGGAATTCCCCCTACACTGGTCCAGTCATCTCTTCACCATCTCCCTGTTCACCGACTGTGCTTCATTCCGCGTCTGCTACATGACAGGCTCCAGCCGACATTTCCCATCCCTCCTCCGCAGGCATGGCCACCTGCCCACTGCCGATACTTTATCTGACCCTCCATTTCTCTTTCCCTTTTTAATAAACACTTTAAATTCTTTTTGGGAAGAGGATATGAGATGCCAGATTGGGTTAGTAAGTGAGAACTCAGAACCAAAAGTATATAGCCAAAACCAACAACAAAAAACCTCTTAACATATTTAAAATAAAAGCACATCACTATAATCCTGCTTTCTGATACACTAAACTTACAGGGAAACCTTAATGAGCCAGGCCCCCACTAAACGGTATCCTGAATAACTGGAATTATTTTTTTCAGAATTCTTTTTTTTTTTTTTTTTGAGTTGGAGTCTCACTCTGTCGCCCAGACTGGAGCGCAGTGGCTACTCCCAGCCATCGCAGCCTCGACCTGCTGGGCTCCAGCGATCCTTCCGCCTCAGTCTTCCAAGTAGCCGGAATTACAGGCATGCGCTACCATGCCCGGCTGATTTTTTTATTTATTGTAGAGATGAGGTCTCGCTGCCCAGGCGGGCCTCGAACCCGCGGGCTCAGGCAATCCACTCACCTCAGCCTCCCAAAGGCACGGGATTACTGACTGAGCCACTGAGCCCGGTTCAGATTTCTTTCTTTAAGAGAAAGAAGCAATGATGCTTAAAGTACATCAACAGCTGACTGAAGACGGCAAATCCCAGGCTGTGCTCTGATCTTCAGTTAGAAAAGTCTTAGTTGCCTGTCAAATTTTATTTCAAATATCTTTGTGATGGGTAATGTCTTCCCAAACTGAACAGTTATGCATCTTCCTTTAAAACCTCAGGTAACTCTCTAGGTGTCTCTCTCTATTCTAGCCTTTCCCACCCTAAAGTGCCACCGTTGTAGCTACACATCTGTTTCTGGGCTGAGGGCCAAGGTCTCATCTTTGTGTTCCAGGAGCACAGCACAGCGCAGGTGCTCAAAAATTACTTGTTTTTAAAGAGGAAATGGGGACTGAATGGACAATTGACCTTTCTACATTCTGTCCACATCTGCACTGCTGTGCTGTGCTGCTTAATTGCAGAATGATGACATGGTAAGTTCCCACTTTTCCTCGGTTTCCGTTATCTGTGGTCAACAAGTCTGAAAATATTAAATGGAAAATTCCAGAAATAAACAAATCATAGGTTTTAAATTGCGAGTCATTCCCAGTAGCTATGAAATCTCAAGCCACCCGGCTCCATCCCAGCCAGGACGTGAGTCACTCCTTTGTCCAGCGTATCCTCACTGTCTGCACTACCTGCCAGTCACTTGGTGGCCATCTCAGGTAGCAGATTTTAAAAACACAGTGTAGATACACTCACCACCATTTCAGGCATCCACTGGGGTCTTGGAACATAACCCCTACAGATAAGAGGGCATCTACCAGACTGTCATTTCCTAAATTGATAAAGACTAAATGACTTCATATAACTAAGCGTTAAATAAGATGCTAACTTATCGTAATGCATCTCATAAAGAAGTTCAAATGCTGCTGAAATCACAGAATCAGGAGTTTCTAGTTAGCATCACTTTTAGTTAATTCAACTATTCAATTAATAAAAGCATTCCTGTCTCCCGGGCACTCCTGCTTTATGAGATGTCGTTATTCTTAGAGTAGCATAGACCATCCATCACACTTTGGTGAGCCTGCCAGAAGGCATGTCTAAGCCCTCAGCAAGAAAACCCTGCAACTGAATGCAGGCCTTAGACCTTGTTACGTGCAGTGCACTTTGGTCCGGGTTTCACTTACCTTGACTAGAAGTAGCTGTCCACATGGAAACGGATAGCCACACATGTGGCCAGCGACCTGAATAGCCTCCCATAGCCAGCAAACATTACACACACAGACATGCTCACACACACAGCACCCATTACACACACAGGCATGCTCACTCAGACAGCACATATGGCACACAAAGACATGCTCACACGCACAGCACCCGCTACACACACAGACATGCTCTCACACACACAGCACACATTACACACACAGGCACATTCACACACATAGCATCCGTTACACACACAGGCATGCTCACACACACAGGCATGCTCACACACAGCACCCATTACACACACAGACACGCTCACACACACAGCACACACTACACACACAGGCAGGCATACTCACACACGCAGCCCACACTACACACACAGACATGTTCATGTAAGTTAAGCCAAAGGGCGTCAAACAAGTTTCTGGCTCCCTTACTATGTGTGGTATACTATTCTGTTCTATTTTATTCTTCCAAAAGCCAGTTATAACCCACCAAATTGATTTCAGTATCCTATGGTAACTCAAGACCCAGGTATGAAGAAACCTAATCTACAGTCTAAAACCCACTAGTAAACCGTGCAAAATCAGCTGGATGAACTTATCCCTGATCCTACTGAGAAGGAACCCTGGACTAGGAGAGACAGCATACCCGCTGCCTCTGTATTTTGATTCTGCTCGACACTTTTTTCGAGGTTTTACTCCATATTCCTAGAACCAATATTGCCACTAACACCACCACTGCAGCAGAATACTTTCAAAGAACAACAAAATAAGTGATATTTATCTGGCACTACACTCACCTACTAAGAAGCAGACTTTCCATGGGAACAGTCAAATGACTGTTCTCAAACACTTAAGGAAATGACAGAATGACGCTTACCATTGAATGGTCCCAACTTGCCACCCCACGCTTCACTCATGGAGCTCTACAGATTCGATTTGGTCCCAATTGTCATTTTTCAATTGTCAACTCTCCACAAGATGCTCTTCACTTGAGCTTCAGTACTTGATGAATCCTTCTTGGAGCAATCTCTCTTCTTTCTGAGCATCATAGCCTTAGATTTGGAAAACAGGAGTCTCTTGAAAATGGGACATCCTCTGGAAGGACTGGCTATGACAGATAAAGGTCTCAAGGTGCCTATGACAGATAAAGGTCTCAAGGTGCCTTCATCTGCCCCTAGTCATTTTCACTTAATGTCTCGAACAAAACAAAGACAATAATTATAATGATTACAACGAGGTCATGTTTACGTTGCAGCAATGGTGGGGGCCTGTTGACTGCCAATTAGCTACGTTTCTACTGACTGCTGACAACAGCTGGGGGTTTTACATAAATAATGTTCTATTTTTTTAATCTTGCCCTAATGAGGCTTCTTCTTAAAATTATATTTAAAAGGCTGAAAAAAGAGAATGAACATAGCACAGCTATGTATGTACCTGCAGCAAGAGTTAATTAATACAACTAATTGGAAGGTCAGCTGACTAATTTGCCCCTCACACACAAACACACACGTTTCAAAAAAGTTGGGAAATAATTCAAAGAACAATATCGGTTTATTTCTGGCTCACCAAGAAGAGTGACTCAAGCATTAAATCTTGGATGATTCACCCATGAAAGTTATACCTTTGAATAAATACGAGTGTTTACTTTGTGACAGCTTCACTTCTCCTTTATGGAACTCAAGTTTATCTTTGAAAGCATCTGGGCAACATATTTAGGCTGCTTTTTGACAGAACCCTGAAACGCATGTCATTTCCAGGTTGTGCTACGGAAGGGTCTTTTCTACGGTATCGTCAGTTGAAAATGGACCAGAAGCCAAGACAGCCGCAGGACTGGACTCCCACAGTCCAGGGCTCTGGCAGCTTCCACACTCAGTTGTTCTGGGACTCACTTGCAGCATGTGAAATGGCAAATCCAGTCACCCAATCTTTCACCTGGCTTGATTTCTGTGGCTGAGGGTGTGGGCCCAACAGGGAGGGAAGCACCTTTGTGCTAAATTCTGGAGAGATGTAGGTGCAGGTATTGACTGAAATTCTGATTATGTAGCTATCTGACAAATGACAGATTTACTTTAAAAATGGCTAAACTTTAGAAAAACTCAGGTACATCTGCCAACTAGTTATCTTCTTAGTGGTGACCAGTTATTGCATGGATGGCATCCTAAATCATATGCACTTTTTGGGAATCACTCTGACCTACTACTTAACCTTGGGACTGTCATTTACTCACTAAGCCTCAGTTTCTCTACCTATAAAATGGGGATGATAATGGCTGTAGAATCCTCACTGGTCCTAGTTCTCGGCATCATGATCTGAGAGGAACAAGGACCTCTGGCAAGGATCTAAGATCATTACAGTCCCGACCCTCAGCCACCACGAAGCACTATGTGGAATTCTCGGGAAGGACCAACGTGGGACGGTGTGCCACTCTCCTCCCCAGTGCTTTTCTTCACCCCTCTCTCCTCGCCTCCCAGTTGGCCTGTGCTTAAATCCTAGCTCTGCGACTCACGAGCGATGAGACCTACCTTGGCAAGCTACATGTCAGCATGCACATGGTTTCCTCTCCTGCAAAACCGGGGTCATAACCATAGAGCCTGTCTCGCAGTGGGATGCCAGGCACAGGTGTAGCCCACACTCCTTTGTCTGGAAACGTCTGCTACTGTTATTGTGAGGACACTCACACTTCTGCATGACTGTTTGTTCAGTCAGCATCTATTGAGTGCCTTCACTGCAAGCAGCGCAGATGGAGCCCGTCTTCAAGGAGCTCCTGCAAGTGTGAGAAACAGTTCCCACACCCTGTGTTTGCCTGGACCCTAAAAAGGCTGCTATGCCTTTGAGGTGTGGCACGCTTAACAGGGGCTCAGCTTGAACGTGGGGATGATTCGACAGAAATACTGCCAACAGCCCTCCTTATCTCCTCAACACGACCTCCGTTCCCAGACAGCTTCACTCCTTAGCAGCTTCTCCAGTCTTCTGCTGGGCACCAGGGCGGCCAGCTGTCCACAAAGATTCCTGAGCCCCTCTCGTGGAACACGGCGCTGCTTCGAAAAAAACGTCTGCCCTGCATGGGCTCACGTTTCCAGTCCACGTCCCACCCTGCGCATCTAATGCCGAGCCACACAGGATCTGTAGGATGGTGGGGAGGGGAGATGAACACTGCGTCCAGGCCTCCACCGACACCTCCCACCCGATCTATTTGCTTCCTTTTCCCATCTGCTGCCTAGGTATCGCTACCTATGTGTGAAACATGGCAGGATCTCTGCCCACCTGGACCTCTGAGTAGTGGACAGCGGGAGAGGAATCCTGGGCCCCCAGTCAAGCTCCCAACTGGATGAGAAATATGCTTTCATCGTGCTTGGGACTTACCCATTCTCAAAGGCAAGGACTACCTTCAGATCTCTGTTCTAGCAAGTAAGAATGTCTGGAAAAAGATAAAGATGCTGTAATATATGGCAGGATCCTGAAGTGAAGGTTGGAAAATGGCGTGAAGTTCACTGGAAGACAGATATTTCAATGTTTTGAAGTGGAAAATGCAGCATGGCTATCATAGACCTGTCACTGAAGAAGTAGACTGCCTCAAACAAAACTGAACTGCCAGTCTGGGCAACACAGAGAGACAAAGAATAAACAAAATTAGCCTGGCATGGCAGCACATGCCTGCAGTTCCAGCTACTTGGGAGGCTGAGGTGGGAGGATCACTTGAGACCAGAGAGTTGAGGCTGCAGTGAGTCATGATCATATCACTGCAGTCCAGCCTGGGTGACAGAGTGAGACCCCAACTCAAAACAAAACAAAACAAAACACCTGAACTGAAAGAGAGAAGGCAACCCAGCTGGCCGGAGAGAGTGAGGGAAGGCCCCAGTTCTCCCTATCCCCAGCCCAACTCGTACTGGAGGAAATCTGAGATCTGTTCAGGGGGTACTGAAAGCAGGGAACAATGACAAATAATTGCAATTAATTTACTAATGAAATTTTGGGGTAATCTTTGTGGAGTTTTTTAGTTTTGAAGGGTTTTTGTTGGTGAGTTTTTGTTTGTTTGTTTGTTTGTTTGTTTGCAAATCACCTGCTTATAATTTCAGTGAATAAGTCACTGGAAGTAAAGACCCTTTGGACACTAAAGAATAATCTACAGGCAACCAAAAAGCAGAAAAGTCAACTTTTCAATAGCAGTACATTTGCAATCACCAAGAGGGGAAACATTTTGGTGCTTTATACATGTGTAGAAAAAGGCATTTTAGTAAAGAAAATTAAAATGTAAGTATAGTCAATCCTCATTATTCGTGGATTCTATATTTAAATATTCACACCTGCTTGCAAAAATTTTTGTAACTCCAAAATCAATACTCAGCTGGACTTGGTGGTTCAGTTTGTAATCCCACGCCTTGGGAGGCTGAGGTGAGTGGATTGCCTGAGCCTGCAGGTTCGAGACCCGCCTGGGCAACTTGGTGAGACCGCATCTCT